>NC_079166.1:17045809-17113309 GCF_947568905.1 Ostrea edulis
TCCAAAAAATAAAGTAGTTGAAACACTTATCGAAATTATATTTGGAGGCAATACTCTGTTTCTAAAAATGAATAGGAAAAGGCGCCAAACTGTCACAGAGTAAAATACAAAACTCCCAACTTTACTCGGATTGTACTTTCTGAGGAAAAACAATTGCAACTTATACTTTTACTTTTAATTCAAATTTATCCATATGTTGATTCTTGTACATACCAGGAGATGAATGATATTTGCGTTTGTTGAAATTAACACTTTAATAAGAAGCAGCAGTTCATCAATCGTCATTTCTAAGTTCATAGTGAAAAACAAAATCGGATATTTTCGGGACAACTCTTATAGCATACACATTTGTTAATCAGATTACGTATTTCTCCAGTTTAAGCTTTTTTTTTTATTAATTCAGGTATTATTTTTCTTGGAATACAAATATGACATAGAGAAATGTGATCGCCTTTTTATCAAATTTAAATATCATATGAAACGATTTCTAATAGTGGTATTTTATTTTATAAGCATAAAGATAGGCATGAATGAAAATTAAATTGAAAATAATAAAACATAATATTGTGTTTGCATTGATAAGAAATAGAACAGTAAACTTGTACATAGAATGAATGTGTTACCCGCTTATCGTTCTTGATTGTGTGTGTTGTTGACTTCACAACGACCAATCGATGTAAACAACACAATGAAAATAGTGTAACTGTACACCGTTTTGTTTCACGAAATATCTCACTAATATAATGGATATGGACGAATATCTGTTTTCTGACAAACTGTCCGAGTTTTAGGTTGATTCAATCAACAATCAGGAATGATGCACAGGAAGGAAATAATGCTCTTCTACAGAGGATGATCTTGATGTTTACGTCAACACAGGCATATGAATTATGGACATTATGACCCCTCTTTCTGATGTTTTTGCGGGGATAATTTCTCAGAAATGTGTGGATTCCCTGTCTATCCCACCCCAATTTCGATTTAAGTAATCGTTTCACACTTTTTGTAAGCTACCGGTTTGATTAGTTCCGGTTGAAGTTCAATCTCTAAAGCTTAAAAAAAAGCATGAAACGATTATGTAAGTAGAAATTGGGATGGTATAGACAGGGAATCCACATATGTTCGAGAAATTATTACCACCAAAAAAAAAACAAATTCTAGGGGATAGTGCCCATACTTCAGGTACCTGTGGATTTCAAGACTCCCATGCCATCATGCAGATGCTGAAGTTTAACTCTTACTTTTAAAACAAAATATAGGAGTCGTATGGACTTGAACTTGTGTACATTTCATTGATGATCATTCGCAATAAAAATGTCTAAAAAATTGTAATGATAATCCCATTTCCCTTTTGATACGATTCATCACAAATATTTTTGTATGTATAAAGTACCCTAAATGTGGCAAATGTATCACGGATGTCACCTTATCTACTGCTGCAAGGTTGTTCATAATCAGCTGATGTTTCCTTGTGTGTCCGAAAAGTAACAAAAATTGCAATTTGTTGCTTTTAATCGGAACAGGGTCGTTTAAAATTTTTAAAAGGAGGTTAGGCCTATTTTTAAAAAATTGCAAGTATTGCTTTTATGTTCTCACTCTATATACCCGCTCTTCAAATATGAATTTGTCTGAAAATTTGTCTGGAAAACGGAAATATTCATATCTAGTGATCAGTCATTCAAAAACTTACTTTGTTAAACACCACTCTGATTCCACGCACAAGTAATCTGAAGTCCAGATAAAAAAATATGTTAGAGTTCCTCATTGACAATATTTTCGTGGTCTTTGGTGATCAGGTCTTCAAACAGTCTGTTGGAATTTCCATGGACATGAATTGTTATTAACAATAATAGCTTTCATTCATATGTCGATTTGATATATCCCTGTGAGCTCGAAATAAAGGACACCACAGAGTATTCTATTTCTGCTTGAAACTTACATATTTTATTGAAAGTCGACATTAACAGCAAACTGACAATTCAACTGTATGATTTCAGCTTCTCCATCGTCAACTTCCCATATTTATGTAGCAATATTCCATTATCACCTGCATATGGTGTTTATATATCTCAACTGATTCGATAGGCAAGAGCTTGTTCTGCGTATAGTCAGTTTTTAAATCGAGGTAAGCTACTGACAAACAAGTTGATGATACAGGGATTTCAACAGTCTCGATTGAAGTCAGCATTTCGCAAATTATATGGTCGTTATAACGATTCAGTTCGTCAATACAACCTATCATTGGATCAAATGCTGTCTGACGTGTTTCATACCGATTCTTAAGCCGGTTTTTTTTTTTTGGCACACTGATTTTGACTGCGGATAACTCCGTTTACCAGATCAGAATATAGGGCTCAAGGCGGGTGTGACCGGTCAACAAGGGATGCTTACTCCTCCTAGGCACCTGACCCCACCTCTGGTGTGTCCAGAGGTCCGTGTTTGCCCAACTATCTATTTTGTATTGCTTATAGGAGTTATGAGATTGATCACTGTTCGTTATTTTCACCTTGCTTTTAATAAACATGTTCAGTTATCAGTACTGATGTAGTATATGAAATATGAATTATAATTTCTAAATGATGGTTTTCTTTTTAAATTTCAGATTGAAATGTTTTGTTTACAGTTTTGATTTGACTAAATTTTATAATCGATAGTAAGAAAATAAAAGTTACATACCTTTTGGACATGGGTGTGGAGCTCTATATTGCACGTATATTTATAATGATCTTGAAATTATACGGATACCGTTGACTGATAGAATTTGTAATGCAGATCAACATTAACACTCATTGATAGGGTGTGTTTTTGTCATTAGAATAATCAACCCTTGTGTATTTACAATTTTACGTACTTACAGTGCTCTTCGCTTTAACTTTAGCGGTTGACTTTAATTTCTATGTTGATTTGTTTCAGTCTTTGAAAAATCAAAAGATTATTGACGTCTGTGTTTAAATTGACCTTTTTGTGTCGATATTATTTGGCTACCGACGGATGTACTGAATTGCAGTGTTTGTGACTTTTCGTGACAACAAATGCATCGCGTCGGAGGTTTTGAACTCATATTTTTTTCTAAATTTGGATCCCACTGGAAGAGGTAAATGGTCATCCACTTATGAGAATTAACACTGCAATTAAATGCAGCACACTGTGGCATTTTGCAAAGCTATGCAGTAAATACCATGTCATAAGTCTATCGTTCTTTACACAACAGTGGGTCATTTTGACGTCATCAGCAAGGGAGATAAGCTGCGACCGTCAAAGATCATTTACCTGATCGAATACATTTAATCAACTGTTGTGTCGTTATTTTGCATTGAAATAAAATTTTAAAATAAATTCTTCTTTTAAAAACCTTGATTATTCAATTCCAATGGGTTACTCAATTCTTCAGAATATCGTTCCATAAGACCTTTAACCTATTGATATATAAGCCTAGTTGACTTTAAACATTATCGATTGTTACATGTACCAAAATCAAATGAAATTGTTCGTATTGTACTGGCATGGCCAGGCTCAGTGTACAATGTGTTGAATGGCATGATCACCGACATGGCCAGGCTTAGACTGACCGGGTAAAGGAGTGACTTCTAACAGAAATAAAAAGGAAGATGCAAAGGTATTCTTATAGTCATATTTCATGTATATGTTACACTTATATTTCTAAAGATTTTTTTGTCTTGGTTTTGGTGGAAAAAATCTTATTCAAAAAGCTATATTGTTATTTACGAGTTTATGAGCACATTTAATCTTCAAATATCTAAATGATTTACATGTTTTGTTTTAACAGAGAGACCATAAACTATTGATAAATTAGTAAGCTCTTTTCTGCTTAAATTTCAACATTAAAAAAAATTGTTAAGAGAATTCGAACAATAACAATTAATCTAATGATGGATCCAAATAAATGCTATCTGTATATAGTGTTGGATTAATGTATTTTTATTATGTGTTTCTGGTGTCTCAATATTGTAGAAGTATCAAACCTTCGGATCATTTTATCCAACTGTTCGTGTGATTGTGGCCTTGCTAATTACATCTCAGGACGTAAACATTTAACAGTAACTATTTGAAATTCCAGTGTACATGTATTTTATTGAGACAGGTTCTAAACAAAGTTTTTTTCTGTATAGGAATAGAAAAACCCTCTTCAAATAATATTAATATTCAGGTTGCAATTCCTACTCATAATGCATGTCAACTTTGCTAATTCATGTCACCAAAACGCATATGTAATATAGGTTTATAATTACACTGTATTGAATGTGCATACCCTAGAGGGTGTCAAGGCTCAACATTACCATCTTCTGAAAATGGGTCACATACTAAACTCTTAATTACGCAAAAAGCAAACAAAACTCTTATCTAAGAATTTTTCATCGTCTTAGAAACAAACTACTTTATGGGTATCAAGAATAACTGATCAATAGTAGCATAATTTGATATCATTAACGACAACTTAAGTTATTTCCACTATCTTATTTTCCCGTCTGTCTGCTATAAATAGTCTGTTAATAAACGCATCACTCAGATGCCTAGTGTTGATGGTTGAAATGATTCCATGAATGGGATGTGGAAATTTATTTGTTTATTCACATTTTGAGTCTGACAACAGAACCGACACTATTCTTTCAGTTATAGATATAAATGCAAAGTCGTGTCCCACCATACTATTGTCTAAAGTTTCTTTTAGAATTTTTAACTCATACTGGGACATCACCAGCTGTACATGAATTGTCACAAATGGAAGGTGACGATAACGAACAGTGATCAATCTCTTAACTCCTATAACAATACAAAATAGAGAGTTGGGCAAACACGGACACCTGGACACACCAGAGGTGGGATCAGGTGCCTAGAAGGATTAAGCATCCCCTGTTGACCGGTCACACCCGCCGTGAGCCCTATATCCTCATCAGGTAAACGGAGTTATCCAAGAACGGACCCCAGGACGTACCAGAGGTGGGATCAGGTAGACATATCCTTAGCATTAGGATCCGTAACAGATCAAAAGTGTCAATGTTACACGGGACATCAGGTCATATTAATAGTCCAGGAATTTCACTTCTAAATGCCGAGTGCGAAGTAACAATTACTATCTATACTTTCATTGTAGGTTTAAGGCGGTCATGACACTAGCGGGGCTCAAGCTCACGACCTCTTGGTTATGAAGCAAACTCTCTACCTTTGAGTTACCGATGACGGTAAAATGAATGCCAAAGAAAAGAAAGGTGGATGAAGAGATATATGAATAGATAAACAACTGTCGTTTAGTATATTCAAAAACTATACAGAGAGAAATATTTATTACATATGAGGCATATGAATATTCATTTAGCAAACTAGACATGTACTTACTCACATGGACTTCAGTGTAGGGTATAGAAATCAACCCTCCCCTCTAATATAAAACATTATTAGCATTCATATATTCGTCTCACACCATTGGTGGATGGAAAATTAAAAACATTTATCAGTATCAAAGCACATTATATTTCCTTGTAAAATCATGTAACGTCTGCATATTGCAGGGGGGGGGATACCGTCACTGAATGTTCATAGATAATCTGCGCTAATTTTCCTGATCAGCCCCAAAGGCTACATTTGTTGATGGTATAGGGGTTTCAATAGTCTTGTATAAAGTCAGTATTTTGCAAATTATATGATCGTTATAATGATCCGGTTTACCCATATCACCTAGCATTGGGTCGAATGCTGTTTGAATCTCATAACTCCAATAAACAATGCAAAATAGATAGTTAGGCGAAGACGGACCCCTGGACAAATTAGAAGTGAAATCAGGTGTCCAGAAGAAGACGTGTTGCATACCAAATGTGAGGACATTCTTGGCACACTCATTTTGACTACGGATTACTCCTTTTACCTGATCAATACATAAGGATCAAGGTGGGTGTGACCGGTCAACAGGGGATGTTTACTCCTCCTAGGAACCTGATCCCACCTCTCGTATGTCCAGGGGCCCGTGTTTGCCCAACTATCTATGTTGTTTGCCTTGTGGGAGATTGATCACTGTTCCTTATCTTCGCATTTCATACATTTGATACAAGTGGGTAATATGTGCAAAGCACATCCAATAAACTGTAAATATTGAATTTGACTTTTATGTTCTCGTGGTTTCAATAATTTCCTCTTTAAAATATAGAGTCATTTGCTCATTTTCTAATATGATTGAACATACATGTATATGCCCTTTGAACTAGTTATGTATGAACATCATGTGAAAAGAAATTTCGGTCCAGGCTTAGGATGATGTTCACATTCCCGGATTCACATTCCGAAAATATTCTAAATCTTTAAAATTCGCGTATTTAGCAGAAACAATGCAAGGGAAGATAGCTGTACTAGAAAATATTCCATTGTATTGATCATTGTGGCAAAGTTTCCTGTCTAAGGTTATTTATGTCAATAAATGATCAGGTGTATAAAATAAATCACCCAAACTTCCCGAAAAGCAAAGGGAAAACCTAATAATTGTCTATGACGAAGAGAAAATACAAATTAATTTCCTTAAATAAAATCTGGAAGCGAAGTATACGAAGAATAGGAGATTTTTTAAATGACATGTTTCTTGTTTGGATATGACATTACAAGTTTTTAACAAGTTTGTCATTTCTTTTCATAGAGAATAAAAAGAAGAACGATACGATGCAATCTTTGTTAAGATGGAACTTGGATTTCTTCATGATTTCAGACGTCTGAGATTGTCCTAACGTGCGTCAAGTTTACCACTGCTCTGATTGAGGGCACACTGAGTTACCCTGACTTTTCAATATATTGTATCTGAAGTCATCCTGAGTTTCCATGAAGTTTCTAGTGCTATATCTGAGGTCATTCTGAGTTGTTCGGACATTTTAGTTGAACTAAAGTTTTCAGTATTGTGCTTATGGTGACCTTAAACTATCTGGTCACAGATGATCAAACCCAACTGACCACTGAATATTTTTCTTCACGTCCACTTCTCTAAAACCAAGTGCGTGTGGCAGGTTGCAATCATCACTACCGGGTAATCATATTAAAAACCACACCCTCGATTCATTTGCTTGAAAACGAATAGAAAATCAACTCTAGATAAATCAACCAACTCAATTTTCCCTAGTAATTTTACAGCTTCCACTAAATTACACTATATTTCTACAATGTGGCTATAGTAATCGCTATTTACTTATTATGCCATAAACATTTTCTGTTTGCTTATGTTTGAAGTCTATCAAAAATAGATGGTTGTTTTCTTTATTTGCTTTACACCCCACTAGACATGTTTGTCACAAATATTTTTATAAATATTTCTACTTACTAACCACAATTACTATGTATAATTCAATGACGTTCTAACCATAGTTATTTTCTCCTCTTTTGTCCCCTTAGTCTGTTCTTCGTAATTGTTTGATGAAATAAAGATATAATTCAGATGTATATTACAGAGTTAATTATCGAAATGTTTCCATACATGGGGTCGAAAGATTTGTTTGTCTCATTTGTCTCATTTGCATTGAATTGAAACTATTCTTTACATTATTTGTAAAACTCATAAACCTCGATACTATTGTTCAATCCATCACGAGGATATTTGAAAGCTCCTTAACATATACCGTATGAAATAACATCTTTTAACAACGTACAATTAACCATGAAAAAGGAAAAGGTGAAGGCAACGATGAAACTAATATTCTAGAGCTGATAACCTCGCAAACCCCTTTCCTTTTACAAAACTATCGAACGGTTTTTTGGGGTTTTTTTTGTTTTTTGGTTTTTTTTTTTTGTTTTTTGTTGTTTTTTTTTGTCACGCAGGGTTCTTGAGAGATGAGTGAATCATTCCAGACATTGTGTATTTCATATACTCCGTATGCATATGTATTAGAGGCAATGAAGTACTGCTTTATTTTTCTATATGTCAGCCCTGATATCTCTAAATTTATCCATTTGTCTTTTAACCTTGTGTTATCGCCAGGAACAGCAGTTCTGATGGCCTGATAAACCAAAAACGACATGATACGTTGGAAAACGTCCCAAAACTAACCTGTTCATATCAATAAAATTAACAATAATTTCAAATTAAATTAAACAATTCAAATAAATGAATTGATACATATTTATTCTTATTTCTAAACAATGGATTCAGTTGGCAGAATGTTCGATTTGTATTTACCTTTTCTGCATATTTACAACTGTTCTCATGCACTGGTTACCACACAAAGTCAGCACTTTACAATACGTTGCCTACGGCAAAAAAGGTTAATGAAATCCATGTATCTTTTATGTAATCATGCCCCAAGATTAGCACACATGTAAAAACACCTATACACAAACTTTCCCGAGAACATAACCTCCTTGAAGTACCAGAAATAATTATCCTATTTTTGGTATCCTGATTTGATAAATATGTCTTGTACTTGTAAATGTAAGGTACTTGTAAATGTAACTTTCCTTTGTCACTGAAGTTCACATGTCATAAATCAAACATCTTTCACTTAAAAATCTCGGGGTGTTGTGCCAATGATGAAATTTTTATGTACGGGAACCCTGTTTATGCAAATGAGTCCATTGTGAAAGTAACTATACGTGTAGATTAGGGGCGATATCAAGATCACAATATAATATGGATATTGCTTTAGCATGTATGCTATATAAAGAAGAAATTGAAACTTTTTCAATATCAAAGAGAATTGATATAACCCATTTGACGGAAGCTTTTACGCGATTGCTGTTTACCGTTTGGCAGTGGTGGTAAATAACGAAACAATATCTTGACATTTCCAACCACAAAAGGACTGTAGATATGTACGTCATGACCTTTGTCATGACGTATTTTTCATTGTGACGTCGTGCAATGTGCCAGTGCGGTAAAGTATATAAATGTACAGCACTGGTATTAAAAATTTATGACGAAAGCCTTAACTCAACAACGCAGAGTTTCGTTCTTGACCTACTGACTCATAAAGTGGTGCCCCTGTAACTGCAATTCCTGGATCCGCCCCTGAATTAATGCAATGTGTATTATATCTCTAAAACGAGAAGTTGCTCCCATCCTGGTCATAGTCTATGCATATGACAACATGAATGAATTTGTACTGTGCTACAATACAGTACAAGTCAGCTCATCAAGGGGGTTATGCGAGAAATTGTGTGGGCACAAACTAGTTAAAACATCTTTTCAGGATTTCTAGGAGCACGTCAGTAAGTTCTTGCAATATCGTGATTATAACTACCTGTGTCAATCTTTTATTTGAGTTAGTGGAAAACATGAAAATATATTGTGAAAGAAAATGGCTTGAAAACGAAATCAGATGGGTTCTTCAACCTATTAGGAAAGGTAACTCTTGTAAAAATATTGCAGTCGTAGTACTGGAAAGGTCTATATATCCTAAGTTATTATTGGTTTGTCCATTGGAATACAATGGGTGTACCCTTAGGTATCATACTAATTGGAGAAATACGTGTTTATCTTCACATTCTTATCACTGAGAAAATTTTTGCAGTATGCATGAGATTACTATTTTCTTATTTTATCCAGACCTCAAAGAAAATAGTTCTAATTCAGATGTGCAAGCACTTTTCCCTGAAATAATGAAAATATAAGTTTGATTGCTTGTTTGAATCATAAGTCTCTGTTGTAATCGTTTGAAATAAGATCTGTCGATATGTTTCAAAAATATATGTCATAAAGCGGAGGAAATGCGGAATAGGCAAATTATCATTTCTATACGTCTAGTGATCTCTGGTACGACTGAACGTAAATATATTTAGCAAGTTTCCATGTGAAATCAATACTTTTTAATCATATGCATCTCGTGGCAGAACTCATCAAATAATAATCGGATACTTTAATTCCCACAATGTACATGTATTTTACCCAATCTAGCATCTAACTCTTCTGCTAATCTACGGAAAATGTTGATCAAGGGAAGAGTACTGAATTGAGAGTGTTCTAATCTGCTTCTATTTAAATTTAAAACATATTTCTTACCCAAATTCTTTATTCAAATAGACCAGAACCCATTTCCCTCACCAGATTGTGCTGGAGAAAAACGTCATGCATTACCCCCTCCCTTCATAAATGAAAATATGTTATGACATTGTTCAATATCTGTCATTCTATGGAACAAAACATTTACCATCTTGACATATTTCCTCCCTCTTTGAGACGTTATTGATTTCTATATAAAATAAGTTGAATATTTAAAATAGTTAAAATCAATAATAATGGCAATCAGATAATAGATATATGAAAAATAGCATTTTGCAGTCCAGAGGAGTAAATTTGAACTGTGTATTTTCATACAGGAATATATTGCTAAATGAATACTGATCTAATCAAAATAGGTTCATCATCCATCGGTTCATTGCAATTTTACTAGTGCTTTAGATTTTGCACATTTGCTAAAAGGAATTACACTGACCCAATTACAACTATATCTGGTGGAGGACTGTTCAAGGCTATCATAATGATAAGCAATAGAAACACAATTAAAGTATATTCATGACACTGTTGCCAAGACATCTTTGATAACGTTATATTAGATATGTTTAATATCAATACCATACTCTGGTAACAATAAGTTCGATTTTATGAGTTCTTGTTTACCAATTTATGCCAAAATCTTAGGTTTTTCTCATCCATTAAAAGTAGAACTGGATGTAAAGTGACATTCAAATCAACATCAGAATTTAGTAATACTAACATTAAAGCCAGGCACTTAATATTGCACTTTCTTTCAATGGTAGAATATTTTGGCACTATGTATCAAATACATATAACGAAAAAGCATAAAAGATAATATTGCAAATTACAAAAATTATGGTTTAAAAAAACAGAATTCTGCACATTAGAAGGACCTCGATATATGGAGAGGGTGTACGAATCCTTGAACACCTTCACCCAAAATTGCAGACGTTTTTCATTATTGATTGCAAAAATGTGAGGACTAATCATCTTTCATTTCAGATGGGATATAAGTCCTTCGAAAGATACACTATCATCGATTTTCAAACACAAACTATCGAAAGGTTTAATTCTCAGTAATTATATGTAATATCAAAAGTCAAATGTGAAAAGTTGAAATTACCGAACAGTAATCAATCTCAAAATTCCTATAAAGAATGCAAAATTAAGAGTAGGACAAATGGATTCAACAGAGATATGGTCTGTTGCCTTGAAGGAATAAATATATAGCCTGTTGACCGATCACACTCGTCATTAGACCTATAGTTTGATCAAGTAACAGAATAATCGTTGTCAAATTCAGAATGTAAAGAATGGCCTAACAAGTGGTATGAAAAAATATGTGTAGGCATGAATTTGAAGCAGAAGACTTCCGTGTGGAGCAAAGCACATACAAGGAGAAGATATCTGTCATTATTCAAAAAACTTCTCTCACAGCAGGTTTCGTGAGTACTGTCTTCATGACTGTATCTACTTTAAAATATTTTTAGGAAGTAGTTTCTCGAAAGAGGTTCATGTATCCCATGAAAATACATCCTTTTTTGTGACATCTGCATTTTGTGTATTTCTGATAGAATGGGCAAACCATACGAAATGGTAGACTAGTTGTAGATCTCAATTACATTGTCGCATCTATTCGTGGTCTTAACCGACCATAAGAAAGTAGTCTAGTTGTTATTATTAAGAGCAAAATAAAATAAATGTGATAAAAAATGCCTTACGTTTGCTAGTCTATACCATATGATATAAATGAACAGAAATATATGCCTTGATGCAGGCCTAATCTAAGTTGACAAGTTTCTATTAATCACATGTATGTTCAGGCCTTTGTGTTTGCCTAACTCTGTATTTTGTATTTCTTGTGGGAGTTATGATATTGATCACTGTACCTTGTCTTTCACGAAGCTATCCACGTTCTACATCAAGAAGAGCACATATTTAATAAAATATGACAGACAATATTCATATGCATATTCATTTATTCAATACCGTAAGTTACAATTGAAAGATGGAGCTTTTTGCCATGAATTACGATCACAAGTTTGAATTTTGTTGTCCTAAATATCAGTTATTATGTAAATGATTATATTTTTAAGTGAATTCATGAAAACAGAATTTCTTGGGAAATCTCCTACTCCCTTTTCAAGCAGGAAATCATATGAATATATCCCATCCCTCCTACAGGAAATAAGGCATTAGGAGATTAACGTCCCAACCTGAAGAATCTTTTTTATCTTTTCCGTCAAAATCTCATGAATCGTTTCTCTTTTTCTGGATACCAAAACACTCCAGGAATCATTCCGCCTCCTGCACCAACTCTGAAGTTTCTTTTCTGTCCTATCAGTAAAGAGTTATCTACACCTCCAAAACCACCTCTGAGGTTTCTATTCTCTCCATTTAGGATATCGAACGAGTGGAATCCATTATTTTCAGTTTTAGATAGGAATGTCTTAGGTTTGTCCTGCGCCTTACGTTCTCTTCTTCCCGGGTAACTTTCTTTCTGTAGCATGCGTTTTTCGGAATTCTCGTCGTGAGACGGTCCTTTAAGATATGGACGACGACGTGTGTTTCTCGCCGTCTCGTCTGTGAGATCTGGATATTCCACAGTATCGTCTTCTTCTCCCTCTTGTCCAGAAATTAGGTATTCTTGGGTCGTTGGAGTGACTTTCTTTACATTGTATCCCTCTTTGTTGTTCATTCTTTTTTGATAATGTAAACTCTGCCCCCATTTTTCAGAAATTTTTCCCATGTTTCCAGTTTTTCATTCTGCATTACATCCCCTAGCTCTTCCAAAGAATTGTTTTTGCTAACCTGCAACCAACAACAAAGGAAATCCGAATGAGCTATAGATATAGTCATGTTCCCCGGAAGAATTGCTATCCATTTCCTCACGAATTCAAGTAATTGATTAACATGTAAATTTGCATTGCTTGCACAGTAAAATAAGAATCAGTTGGACAAATCAAATCTAATATTTTATGTAAAGAAAAGACACAAAATTAAAAAAAAATATACAATTTTGAAATCAAATGTCTTCTCTTTAATCAATTAATATTAATGATTGGCATCATCAAAATACATGATATTCTCTTGTATAGGATTTGAAGGTGTATTACATATAAACAATATGTTTTGTTCATGAAATCTAACACGTAATCAATGAAAGAACCCAAAGAATAAGGAATTTATTTGCAGCAGGATGGATATCACACACTTCATCAAAATGGTGTATTCTTTTTTTCAAATTGTTCTTTTTGTTTCCTAAAGATTTTAAACATATTTTTCAAACCAAACGCCTCTGATAAAGCTACACCTAGGATCTCCCATGGTTTGTAGCTGGATATGACTATTATAAGACGAGTTGTGTGTTATCTATCCCAGAGCCCATCCGAGAGGATAGAAAACACAACGTGTTGGATAATAGTCATATCCAGACACAAACCATGGGGTATTCTTTTTATCACATATTGTATCCTAACAGACAATTCCATAATACTGACCCAGTATTCTTTTTTGTTGACCTCAACCCGAACTACATCTGTAACGTTAATAGTACGCCGCTACAAATAGTTCGTTGGGAAATATAAATAAAAATTAATATGGACTGTCACAACTTTTAATTCATCAGATATTATTTCTAAATGAGAAAAAATTACATTTTAAAAGTTTTACTTTGATGTAGTATGATGATTCATTAATATATCAGTCATGCGAATCTGTGTCACGTGTGACGCGTGGTCATTGTTTAGATTTGGAGTGTGAATGTTGACGAGGAATATTTCACCATGTACATCATCATTTAGAGAATTGTATGTTTCCTGTGACAGTGAGAACCGTGAACTTTTTATTGTTAAGTGTGCTTGTGTTTCCTACATCTGCATTTGTAATGGAATCGTTTTGTGTGAAGTTGAATGTGGTGTATCCCGGGTTTATTTGGTGCATAAAGTTGGGAAGTTGATATCCACTCGACACATTGATTTCGATTACCGATAACTTCGTTTACCTGATCAAGACATAGGGCTCAGGGCGGCTGTGACCGGTCGACAAGGGATGCCCACTCCTCCTAGACACCTAATCCTATTCTGTTATATCCAGAGGTCTATGTTTGCCCAACTCTCTATTTTGTATTGCTTATAGGAGTTATAAGATTGATCACTGTTGAAAACGAAGGTATGTTCCCTAGATCATAATTAATTTCTTCACATATAAATTCATCGTTTTCAAATTTTGAAGAATGTAACAAAATCTGTGTCACTTCAATTTTGTTGGAAGTCTGTCACCATGATCCAGCCCCTTTGCACATTACGTCATGCGGTGTAGGAACACCTACTTTGGGATACGAATAATTTATCGTACGAGTGATATCCACTGGATGAAGGAGTAAATATCTGATCATTTAAAATCTACAATGATTTTTTTCTCCCTAATCAAACTAGCATTACCTTAATGTGGAGATTATCGTTTCTATGAGTGATGCTATACCTCAAGATAAATGAGACATATTAGATGGATTATGTAGTTTATCTATATTTGCGTTTCAAAAAACAATTTACAAGTCATAATCATAGGACACTAAAATATTGATACATTGATTGATTAATTGATTGATTGATTGATTGAATATTGTTTAACGTCCCTCTCAAGAATATTTCACTCATATGGAGACGTCACCACTGCGGGTCAAGAGCTGAAAATTTAGGCCTATGCTTGGCGCTTATGGTCTTTGAGCTCGGAGGGATCCTTATCATGCTACATCTGCTTTGTCACGAGACCTTGGGTTTTGAGGTCTCAACTGAAGGACCACCCCATTTAGTGGCCTTCTACGACACGCAAGTGGTATTGAGGACCTATTTTAATCCGGATCCCCACGAGCTAAATATTAAGATTGAAATATGTACTTACTGGATAGGCAACTGGACCCACGAAGAGAGCTCCAAGAAGACAAACTGAGAAATTCATCTTGACTCGGTGGTCATTGAAGATACACCTTTCTATTTGGATATTTATCCTATTAGTCTTTCACAATTTATAAAGCTTTGCAATGAAGAAGCTATATCGGGGCAAACATCGTGATAATTCTTTTAAAAATAGGCATAAAGACTTACCACCTGAAAAGCGTTTCTTTATAGCAAATTCCACGCAGGTATCTTTTCATCAATTCCAAAGTGTCACTCCATAGTTACTCCCAAATATTAATGACACTACTTTCTTTGGTTGAGGTAAGTTACTGAAAAGAGGAGATTATATAAGAACAAAGAACGCTTAACAAATACACCTGGCCTTGTAAAATTCCAAAAAATAAAGTAGTTGAAACACTTATCGAAATAATTTGGGGAAAACACACTCTTTGCTCTTTTTAAACATGAATAGGAAATGGCGCCAAACTGTCACAGAGTAAAATAAAAATTTACCAACTTTACTCGGATTACACTTTTTAAGCAAAAAAATTTCAGACTATACTTTCCATTTCACATTGATCAATATTTTCATACCTGTACACACAAGGAGATGGATGATACTTGCAGTTGTTGAAAATAATACTTTAATAAGAAGTGGCATTTCATCAATCGTTATTTCTATGTTCATAGTGAAAAAAGAACACTGATATTTTCGTTACAACTCTCTCCATTTACCTCATCATGATATAGGACTCATGGCAGCTGTGACCGGTCGACAACGGATGATTATTCCTCATAGGCACCTGATCCCACCTCTGGTAGATCCAGGGGTCCGTGTTTGCCCAACTCTCTACTTTGTATTGATTATATGAGCTATTAGTTTGATCACTTTTCGTTATCCTCACCTTTCATCACCCACATCTGTTACTCAAGTTACGTGTTTGTCCACTTAAACTTATTAAGATAAGTATTATTTTTATCGTAATGCAAATATGACATAGAGAAATGTGATCGCCTTTTTATCAAAGTTAAAGGTCATATGAAACGATTTCTAACATTGGTATTTTACATTATAAACATAAAGATTGGTATGAAATTTAAATTGCAAATAATAAAAAACCATTGTCTTTGTATTGATAAGAAATAGAACATTAATCTTGTACCTAAAATGAATGTCTTACCCGCTTATCGTTCTTGACTGTGTGTGTTTGTGACGTCACAACGACCCATCGATGTAAACAACATAATGGAAATAGTGTAAATGTACACCGTTTTTTGTCACGAAATCCCTCACTAATGTAATGGATATGGACGAATGTCTGTTTTCTGACAAACTTTCCGATTTTGTGATTCAATCACCAATCAGGATTGATACACAGTAAGCAAATTATGTTCTTCTACCTAGGATCTTGAAGTTGACGTCACCACAGGCACCTGAAGTATGGACATTATACCCCCTCCCCCCACGCCGTTAAGATTTTTTGCGGGGATGATTTCTCAGAAATTGATTCCCTGTCTATCCCATTCCAATTTCACGTAATTGTGTCACATTTTTTGTAAGTTACCGGTTTTATTAGTACCAGTTGAAGTCCAATCTCTAAAACTTACAAAAACCGTGAAACTATTACATAGATTGAAATTGGGATGGTACAGACAGGGAGTCTACATATGTTGGAGAAGGTATTACCACATTACCACAAACAAAAACAAATTCAAAACGGGGTGTAGTGTTAAATAATTAATTGCTCTTGATTACAGCTCCTTTAAATTAGGGGGTAGAAAAACCTGTTCCCTGGGATCAGGATTTAAAACGTCATCAATTTTAAAATGTTTATTGATAACAATAGTGTTACGGCCATTTCGTTAATTAGTGCTCTCTCTGGAGTTGTGATGTGATGTCATCATTTTTGGGGCACAATATTTTTTTTTTGTAGAGCCCGTGATTCTATTATGGCAGGACGCGACAAGTGCCATACCTGCATTACCAGTTTTCCAGTCAAATTTTACTAGTTAACTTACCAGTCAGCTTTGTACTGATAATTATGTTCACTGGAGGAAACTTCTGAATTGGTGAGTGTATTATTGTTTTTATTTAGGTATAAACTGTGCAATTATGTATCTCGGTAAATTTTGCATACTTAGTAATTTCAGTATAAAGTAATTGCTTTTAGTATTTGTGCAATTATATTCAAGTTCATTACTTATAGTGCAATTAGGAAGTCAGGTAATATGTGATATCGCTGGATACGTGCACATTTATCATGTACGGAAGATAACTCCATTTTCACCATGTTTTCCGTTCTTGATCTGTAATAATGTAGAGGTATGCCTCTTTCGTTTACATTATGTCGGCAATTTTTCTTATCCATACTGCAGTGTCTGTTATTTTCTAGTACATGTAATACATTATAATTGATTTGCTAGGATCCGTTATCATGTGTAATTTAATCTGAAATATCTTGTATTTATCGTATATTTTCTTTGTATTTTTTGTAGTAAATCGTCGTAAACGCATTTACAAGTTGTTTCCTACTTCATTTCATACTTGGCCAGTACAAATAGATAACCATTTAATTCGTCAAATTACATTATATCATTGATTACAAAATGGTTAATCTCTATTTTACAAAGGTTAACCTCATTTGCAATTAATCAAAGAGTGTATATTGTTGCCGTGTCTGTAAACATACCCCCCCCCCTCTCCTGGCAAACAACAACGTTTTTGGTATCAATTTGGTAAATGACAATTTATAATACCTGTAAAAAGGGATCTTTTTAACCCAAATCATAGAGATATCTCTCGTTGTTTTCTCAAATAAATCAACTTTTATGAATCTTCATATCAATATCTCTTTTGACATAAAAAAAGCATTTTAAAATGATGTTAAATATTGTTAATAAAGTTAAAGATAGTCCCAAATGTAGGCGGCGAAACAATACTATCGTTCGCAGTTCTTTCCATTTAGGTCGGTGTCTATTTATCAATTAATCAATCCATCTTTCCTATATCTTCAATATTCATTCTTATGAAATAAAATCTTATTTCAAATTGGTTATGGAGCTACATGTTCGCTGCACCATTGAATAACAAAAATAATGTCTTGTCCGGTAAACTTAGGGACATGCCATTTTTTATTAATGAGAAAGTGTCTTTGAATTTCACCTTACAGAAAGTGCATTGTATGCACTGCACAAATGCGTGGTATTAGATCAAAGAAACGCAACACTGCTGTATCTGACTTTATGTCATATTCCGAATTGATGTAACCTCAAACTTTTAATCTTAAAATAAAATGACGATCGTTTATTTTTGATAAGTTTGTTTAAAATATGTTGCCTGTTTTAAATTATACATTGTGACCTATATTTTGATTGTTTCATTTGGATATTTAAACCTCAAAATTTGAATCTCGTATTTCAAATGAGTCTTCTGGGTTTCCTTAGTGATCCTAAATGTTTCACCCACATTTTTGTGAACCCTGGGTGACTAAATAAATTAATACTAGCTTTCGCATGTAGAACAGGGTGAACAAATCTAGTGTCTTATTTACATCGTTACATTGGGCTTTTTCACTATTATGCTTAATTGAGCTTTGTTAAAACTATATTTCGCAGGATAGTTTTCGTTTACAAGCATTTAAATTTATCCTTGAGTTGGATTAAACAACAGTACTGGGAATGGTATATTTATTTACAGGTAATTATAACAGTGAATGATAGTTTCTATTTATTTTATCAGATACAATGTCAGATCAGACGAACTCATATTTCCACCCACAGATCGAAACATGCTTGTAAAGCTTCCAATACACAGATAGACTGGGTGTATCAAATAAGGAAAACAATAAGTGCTTGACTCATATTTTTGTGATCCTGTGGTTGTTATTATGACCTACTTGGAAAGGTTGCTTTATACGAAATGTAAAGATCATATTATTGGACAATATTTGGGAGTCATTATCTTTGTTGCGTCACTGCGAATTTTTACAATTCACTGCTTTCATCCAATAATGTTGTACCAATGCATTATCCTCAGATCAAAAATTAGATAGTCTGATTCACATGTCATATATATATTTCAATAAGAAAATCTAGGAAAATAAAAAGAAATCAAATTTGTATCATTAAATCATATCAAACCGTAATTGCTACATGCAATCCTCCCAGACCTCCCAGGCTGTCTGTCCAGAGTTGTGAATGATATTAGTTGTCCGAGACAATCTACGTTGATATCATCATCATTGTCATCTTCACAATCATCATCATTTTGACGAAGTCACCATCGTGATCATCATCTTCATCAACATCACCATCACCATGAGGTCACCATTACAATCATCATCGTTGTCATCATCACAGATTTATATATCCCTGTGAACTCGAAATAAAAGACACCACGGCGTGGTTCACTTCTGCTTCCTATTTTGACATTTTATTGAAATTAGATCTTAACGGTTAACTAACAACTCATCTTTAAGATAAACGGGATGATTTCAACTTCTTCATTGTCAACTTTCCATATTTATGTAGCAATATTCAAGTATCACCTGCGTATGGTGTTTATAACTCTCAACTGATTCGATGCGCAATACCTTGTTCTGTTAATGATCAGTTTTTGAATTGAGGCAGGCTACTGACGAACAAGTTTATGGTGCAGGTCTCTTAACAGTCTCGTTTAATGTCAGTGTTTAGCAAATTCTATGGTCAAAAAAAACAATGAAAGGTGGAAATAACGAACAATGATCAATCTCACAACTCCTATAAGCAACACAAAATAGAGAGATGGGCAAACACAGACTCCTGGATATACTAGGGAACAGGTGCCTAGGAGGATCGAGTAAACATCCCTATCGACCGGTCACACCCGCCATGAGCCTTATATCTTGATCGGGAAAACGGAGTTATCCGTAGTCAAAATCAGGTGCCAAGAACGGCCTAACAATCTACTTTGCCAATACAACCTATCATTCTGACTTGTTTATTATCGATTGTTAGGATCTTCTTGGCACACTAACTTTGACTATGTATTTGACTGATTATAAATCCTACTTATTCTTAGTTATCTCAATTTAATATCATTTTATATCTTTATGATATGTATTTATTGTACTTTTTTCAGTTTGTTTTACATGTAAAGCGTTTCATGGTAATGATATCGACTAGATAAAGCGCTATATAAATATACAATAATGAAGAATAAATCGATTTCTACTCATGTTATGATTAAGTGTAATATCAAGATAATTGGCATATGTTCAACATCTTATTGAAATGTGACTTTCATTATTATGCCCATTTATGTTCATTTTCTGAATACATCTACCTTTATCATATTACAAAACTATTATTCACGAATAAATGTTGAACCAATATTATAGTAGCATTGCAATTACATACCAATCATGGTGGGGGGACACACTCCCATGATAGTTTCAGCAGGTTTTCTATAAAATTATATACATAACCAACCCTGCATCATTCTATTTCTCAGCTATTGGGTTACTTATTTATTAATCCCATATGAAATTTTGTTACAAGACTTTAATTTTGGAACATTTCAGATAACTTACAAATAAAAAAAGAAACATACTTCGTAAAAGAACACATTCTCTTATCAATGTAAACGACAAATTCATGCAATGTCTATTATATCTATAAAATCAGAAGTTACTCCCATCCTGGTCATAGTCTATGCATATGACAACATCTATTACTTCGTACTGTGCTACAATACAATACAAGTAAGTCCATGAAGGGGGTTATGCGAGAAATTGTGTGGGCACAAACTAGTTAAAACATCTTTTCAGGATTTCTAGGAGCAAGTCAGTAAGTTCTTGCAATATCGTGATTATAGCTACCTGTATCAATCCTTTATTTGATTTAGTGGAACACATGAAAATATATTGTGAAAGAAAATGGCTTGAAAACGAAACCAGATGAAGGGAAACCGGAAAGGTCTGTATAGTCTGTGTTATTATTGGTCTGTCCATTGGAATGCAATGGGTGTACCCTTAGCTATCATACTAATTGGAGAAATACGTGCTTATCTTTACATTCTTTTCATTGAGAAAATATTTGGAGTATGAATGGAATTACACTTTTCTTATTTTAGCGAGACCTCAGAGAAAATAGCTCTAATTCAGGTGTGCATGCACTTTTCCCTGAAATTATGAAAATATAAAGTTTGATTGCTTATTTCAATCATAATTCTTTGTTGTACTTGTACTCGCTTGAAATAAGGTCAGTCGATATGTTTCAAAAATATATGTCATAAAGCGGAGGAAATTCGGAATCGGTAAAGTATCATTTTTATACTTTTAGTGATCTCTGGTACGACTAAACGTAAATATATTTAGCAGGTTTCCATGTGAAATCAAAACGTCTTAATCATATGCATCTCGTGGCAGAACTCATCAAATAATAATCGGATACTTTAATTCCCACAATGTACATGTACATTTATTTTACCCAATCTAGCATCTACTCTTCTTCAAATCTATGGAAAATGTTGATCAAGGGAAGAGTACTGAATTGAGAGTGTTCTAATCTGCTTCTATTTAACTTTAAAACATATTTCTTACCCAAATTCTTTATTCAAATAGACCAGACCCCATTTTCCTCACCAGATTGTGCTGGGGAAAAATGTCATGCATTACCCCCTCCCCTTCGTAATTGAAAATATCTGATGAAATTGTTCAATATGTGTCATCCTATGGAACAAAACATTTACCATCTTGACATATTCTCTCCCTCTTCGAAACGTTATTGATTTTTATATAAAATAAGTTGAATATTTAAAATAGTTAAAATCAATAATTATAGCAATCAGATAATAGATATATCAAAAATAGCATTTTGCAGTCTAGAGAAGTAAATTTGAACTACGTATTTTCATACAGGAATATATTGTTAAATGAATACTAATCTAATCAGAATGGGTTCATCATCCATCGGTTCATTGCAATTTTACTAGTGCTGTAGATTTTTCACATTTATTAAAAGGAATTAGACTGACCCAATTACAACTAAATCTGGTACAGGACTGTTCAAGGCTATCATAATGATAAGCAATAGAAACACAATTAAAGTATATTCATGACACTGTTGTCAAGACATCTTTGATAACGTTGTATTTGATATGTTTAATATCAATACCATACTATTGTAACAATAAATTCTATATTATAAGTTATTGTTTGACAATTTATGCCAAAATCTTAGGTTTCTCTCATCCATTAAAAGTAGAGCTGGATGTAAAGTGACATTCAAATCAACATCAAAATGTAGTAATGCTAACATCAAAGCCAGACACTTAATATTGTACTTTCTTCCAATAGTAGAATAATTTTTTGGCACTATGTATCAAATACATATAACGAAAAAGCATAAAACATAATATTGCAAATTGCAAAATTTATGGTTTAAAAAAATAGAATTATGCACATTAGAAGGACCTCAATATATGGAGAGGGGTACGAATCTTTAAACACCTTCACCCAAAATTTCAGACATTTTTCATTATTGATTGCAAAAATGTGAGGACTAATCATCTTTCATTTCAGATGGGATATAAGTCCTTCGAAAGGTACACTATCATCGATTATCAAACTACCGAAAGGTTTAATTCGCATTAATTATATGCAAGGTGAAGATAACGAACAGTGATCAATCTCATAACTCCTACAAGCAATACAAAATAGATAGTTGGGCAAACACGGACCCCTGGACACACCAGACGTGGGATCAGGTGCCTAGGAGGAGTAAGCATCCCCTGTTGACCGGTCACACCCGCCTTGAGCCCTATATCCTGATCTGGTAAACGGAGTTATCCGCAGTCAAATCAGTGTGCCAAGAACGGCTTAACAATCGGTATGAAACACGTCAGACAGTTTTGACCTAATGCGAGGTTGTATTGACGACCTAGATCGTTATAACGACCATAAAATTTGCGAACTGCTGACTTCAATCGAGACTGTTGAAATCCCTGTACCATCAACTTGTTTGTCAGTAGCTTGCCTCGATTTAAAAACTGACTATACCCAGAACAAGCTCTAGCATATCGAATGAGATGAGATATATAAACACCATATGCAGGTGATAATGGAATATTGCTACATAAATGTGGGAAGTTGACGATGGAGAAGCTGAAATCATCCCGTTTGTCATACAGTTGAGTTGTCAGTCTGACGTTAATGTCTACTTTCAATAAAATATCTAAGTATGAAGCAGAAGTGGACGACTCTATGGTGTCCTTTATTTCGAGCTCACAGGGATATATCAAATCGAAATTATATGTAATATCAAAAGTCAAATGTGAAAAGTTGAAATTAGTGAACAGTAATCAATCTCAAAATTCGTATAAAGAGTGCAAAATTAAGAGTAGGACAAATGGATTCAACAGAGATATGGTCTGTTGCCTTGAAGGAATAAATATATAGCCTGTTGACCGATCACACTCGTTATTAGACCTATAGTTTGATCAAGTAACAGAATAATTCGTTGTCAAGTTCAGAATGTAAAGAATGGCCTAACAATTGGTATGAAAAAATATGTGTAGGCATGAATTTGAAGCAGAAGACTTTCGTGAGGAGCAAAGCACATACAAGGAATAGGTATCTGTCATTATACAAAACACTTCTTTCACAGTAGGTTTCGGGAGTACTGTCTTCATGACAGTATCTACTTTTAAATTGTTTTAGAACGTAATGTCTCGGAAGGGGTTCGTGTAGCCCATGAAAATACATCCTTGTTTGTGACATCTACATTTTGTGTATTTCTGACAGAATGGGCAAACCATACGAAATCGTAGACTAATTGTAGATCTCAATTACATGGACACATCTATTCGGGGTCTTAACTGACCATAAGAAAGTAGTCTAGTTATTACTAAGAGCACAATAAAAAACAATGTGATAATAAGAAAAATTAATTAACTTACGCTTTCTATAATATATGATATAAATGAACAGAAATATATGCCTTGATGCAGGCCTTATCTAAGTTGAAAAGTTTCTATTAATCACATGTATGTTCAGGGCTTCGTGTTTGCCTAACTCTGTATTTTGTATTGCTTGTGGGAGTTATGATATTGATCACTGTACCTTGTCTTTCACGAAGCTATCCACGTTCTACATCAAGAAGAGCACATATTTAATAAAATATGACAGACAATATTCATATGCATATTCATTTATTCAATACCGTAAGTTACAATTGAAAGATGGAGCTTTTTGCCATGAATTACGATCACAAGTTTGACTTTTGTTGTCCGAAACATCAGTTATTATGTAAATGATTATATTTCTAAGTGAATTCATGAAAACAGAATTTCTTGGGAACTGTCCTACTCCCTTTTCAAGCAGGAAATCATATGAGTATATCCCATCCCTCCTACAGGAAATCAGGCATTAGGAGATTAACTTCCCAATCTGAAGAATCTTTTTTATCTTTTCCAGTCAAATCCGCTTCCTACACCACCTACGAAGTATCTTTTCTGTCCTCTCAGTAAAGAGTTATCTACACCTCCAAAACCACCTCTGAAGTTTCTTTTCTCTCCATTTAGGATATCGAATGAGCGGAATCCATTATTATCAGTTTTAGATAGGAATGTCTTAGGTTTGTCCTGCACCTTACGTTCTCTTCTTCCCAGGTAACTTTCTTTCTGTAGCATGCGTTTTTCAGAATTCTCGTCGTGAGACGGTCCTTTAAGATATGGACGACGACGTGTGTTTCTCGCTGTCTCGTCTGTGAGATCCGGATATTCCACCGTATCGTCTTCTTCTCCCTCTTGTCCAGAAATTCGGTGTTCTTGGGTCGTTGGAGTGACTTTGTTTACATTGTATCCCTCTTTGTTGTTCATTCCGTTTTTGATAATGTAAACTCTGCCCCCATTTTTCAGAAATTTTTCCCATGTTTCCAGTTTTTCATTCTGCATTACATCCCCTAGTTCTTCCAAAGAATTGTCTTTGCTAACCTGCAACCAACAACAAAGGAAATCCGAATGAGCTATAGATATAGTCATGTTCCCCGGAAGAAATGCTATCCATTTCCTCACGAATTCAAGTAATTGATTAACATGTAAATTTGCATAGCTTGCACAGTAAAATAAGAATCAGTTGGACAAATCAAATCTATTTTTTTATGTAAACAAAAGACACAAAATAAAAAAAAAAATACAATTTTGAAATAAAATGTCTTCTCTTTAATGAATTAATATCAATGATTGGCATCATAAAAATACATGATATGCTCTTGTATAGGATTTGAAGGTGTATTACATATAAACAATATGATTTGTTCATGAAATCTAACACGTAATCTATGGAAGAACCCAAAGAATATGGAATTGGTTTGCAGCAGGATGGATATCACACACTTCATCAAAATGGTGTATTCTTTTTTTCAAATTGTTCTTTTTTTTTCTTTTCTAAAGATTTTAAACATACTTTTCAAAACAAACGTCTCTGATAAAGCTACACCTAGGATCTCCCATGGTTTGTAGCTGGATATTACTATTATAAGACGAGTTGTGTGTTATCTATCCCAGAGCCTATCCGAGAGGATAGAAAACACAACGTGTTGGATAATAGTCATATCCAGACACAAACCATGGGGTATTCTTTTTATCACATATTGTATCCTAACAGACAATTCCATAATACTGACCCAGTATTCTTTTTGTTGACCTCAACCCGAACTACATCTGTAACGTTAATAGTACGCCGCTACAAATAGTTCGTTGGGAAATATAAATAAAAATTAATATGGACTGTCACAACTTTTAATTCATCAGATATTATTTCTAAATGAGAAAAAATTACATTTTAAAAGTTTTACTTTGATGTAGTATGATGAGTCATTAATATGTCAGTCATGCGAATCTGTGTCACATGTGACGCATGGTCATTGTTTAGATTTGGAGTGTGAATGTTGACGAGGAATTTTTCACCATGTACATCATCATTTAGAGAATTGTATGTTTCCTGTGACAGTGAGAACCGTGAACTTTTTATTGTTAAGTGTGCTTGTGTTATCTACATCTGTCTTTGTGATGGAATCGTTTTGTGTTAAGTTGAATGTGGCGTATCCCGGGTTTCTTTGGTGCATGAAGTTGGGAAGTTGATATCCACTTGACACATTGATTTTGATTACCGATAAGTTCGTTTACCTGATCAAGATATAGGGCTCACAGCGGCTGTGACCGATCGACAGGGGATGGTTACTCTTCCTAGACACCTACTCCTATTTCTGTTATATCCAGGGGTCTATGTTTGCCCAACTCTCTATTTTTTATTGCTTATAGGAGTTATAAGATTGTCCACTGTTCGTTATCTTCACCTTTCATAAAGGAAAGGAGTAAATATTTGCAAAAGACCTTATTGTGTTTGCTTCCAAACGTGAACTATTGCGTTTTCTAAAACCCAGAAAGATTTACTCCGTATAAAATGATTAGTTATGACAGAGGGCGTTGAACAAAACAGTTGTCAATTTGACTTTAAAGTAAAACGATTTCACTTCATGTCGATTTATCCGAGTTTTTTCCTCTCAATGACAGCTGTGCACATACCCCCTTCTCCATTGATATGCTGCCACATCAGTTATAATGCCAAAATTGCCGAGGTACAAATGTTGGCGTTATGATGGGGTATCACTGTATTTCTGTTTCCTTGGTCATTGGGAATACAAAACATGATCAAAGAGACGATAGCTAGGTTACATAATGAAAACGACAGGTCTGTTCCCTAGATCGTAACTAATTTCTTCACATATAAATTCATCGTTTTCAAATTTTGAAGAATTTAACAAAATCTGTGTCACTTATAGCAATTGTTTTGGAAGTCTGTCACCCTGATCCAGCCCCTTTGCACATTACGTCATGCGCCGTAGGAACACCTACTTTGGAATACGAATAATTTATCGTATGAGTGATATTCACTGGATAAAGGAATAAACATCTGATAAATTAAAATCTACAATGGTTTTTTCTCCCGAATCAAACTAGCAGTACCTTAATTTGGAGATTATCATTTTCATGAGTGATGCGATACCTCTTGATAAATGAGACATCTCAGATGGATTATGTAGTTTATCTATATTCGCGTTTCAAAAAACAATTTACAAGTCATAATCATAGGTCATCAAAATATTGATTCATTGATTGATTCATTGAATATTGTTTAACGTCCCTGTTGAGAATGTTTCACTCATATGGAGACGTCACCACTGGCGGTCAAGAGCTGCAAAATTTAGGCCTATGTTTAGCCCTTATGGCTTTTGAGCACGGAGGAATCCTTATCATGCTACATCTGTTCTGACCTCGGTTTTTGAGGTCTCAACCGAATGACCGCCCCATTTAGTGGCCTTCTACGACAGGCAAGTGGAAGTGAGGACCTATTCTAATCCGGATCCCCACGAGATAAATATTAAGATTAAAATATGTACTTGCTGGATAGGCAACTGCACCCACGAAGAGAGCTCCAAGAAGACAAACTGAGAAATTCATCTTGTCTCGATGGTCATTGAAGATACACCTTTCTATTTGGGTATATATATACTATTAGTCTTTCACAATTTATAAAGCTTTACAATGAAGAAGCTATATCGGGGCAAAAATCGTGATAATTATTTTTAAATTAGGCATAAAGACTTACCACCTGAAAAGCGTTTGTTTATAGTGAATTCCATGCAGGTATCTTTTCATCAATTTCAAAGTGTCACTCCATAGTTACTTCCAAATATTTATGACACTACTTTCTTTGGTTGAGGTAAGTTACTGAAAAGAGCAGATTATATAAGAACAAAGAACGCTTAACACATACATCTGGCCTTGTAAAATTCCAAAAAATAAAGTAGTTGAAACACTTATCGAAATTATTTGGAGAAAACTCTCTTTGCTCTTTTTAAACATGAATAGGAAATGGCGCCAAACTGTCACAGAGTAAAATACAAATCTACCAACTTTACTCGGATTGCACTTTTTAAGCAAAAAAAATTCAGACTATACTTTCCATTTTATATTGATCAATATTTTGATACCTGTACATACAAGGAAATGAATGATCTTGCGTTTGCTGAAAATAATACTTTAATAAGAAGTGGCATTTCATCAATCGTCATTTCTATGTTCATAGTGAAAAAAGAACACTGATTTTTTTGGTTACAACTCACTCCATTTACCTTACCATGATATAGGGCTCACGGTGACTGTGACCGGTCGACAGGGGATGCTTATCCCTCATAGGCACCTGATCCCACCTCTGGTAGATCAAGGGGCCCGTGTTTGCCCAACTCTCAACTTCGTATTGATTATATGAGTTATTAGTTTGATCACTGTTCGTTATCTTCACCTTTCATCATCCACATCTGTTACTCAGGTTACGTATTTGTCGAGTTGAAGTTATCGATTAAGTTAGGTATTATTTTTATCGTAATACAAATATGAGATAGAGAAAGGTGATTGCCTTTTCATCAAGGTTAAAGGTCATATTAAACAATTTCTAACAGTGGTATTTTACATTATAAACATAAAGATTGGTATGAATGAAATTTAAATTACAAATAATAAAAAAAAAATATTGTCTTTGTATTGATAAGAAATAGAACATTAAACTTGTACATAGAATGAATGTGTTACCCGCTTATCGTTCTTGCTTGTGTGTGTTTGTGAAGTCACAACGACCCATCGATGTAACAACATAATGAAAATAGTGTAAATGTACACCGTTTTGTGTCACGAAATCCCTCACTAATGTAATGGATATGGACCAATGTCTGTTTTCTGACAAATTTTCCGATTTTGTTATTCAATCACCAATCAGGAATGATACACAGCAAGCAAATAGGCCTAATGTTCTTCTAAAGAGGATGATCTTGAAGTTGACGTCACCACAGGCACCTGAAGTATGGACATTATATCCCCTCCCCCCACGCCGTTAAGATTTTTTGCGGGAATAATTTCTCAGAAATTGATTCCCTGTCTATCCCATTCCAATTTCATGTAATCGTATCACATTTTTTTTAAGTTACCGGTTTTATTAGTACCAGTTGAAGTCCAATCTCTAAAACTTATAAAAACCGTGAAACGATTACATAAATCGAAATTGGGGTGGTATAGACAGGGAGTCTACATATGTTGGAGAAAGTATTACCACATTACCACAAACAAAAACAAATTCAAAAGGACTGTAGTATTAAATAATTAATTGCTCTTGATTACAACTCCTTTAAATTAGGGGGTAGGAAAACCTGTTCCCTGGGATCAGGATTTAAAACGTCATCAATTTTAAAATGTTTATTGATAACAATAGATAACCATTTAATTCGTCAAATTACCTTGTATCATAGATTACAAAATGGTTAATCTCCAATTTACATAGGTTAACCTCATTTGCAATTAATCAAAGAGTGTATATTGTTGCCGTGTCTGTAAACATACCCCCACCCTCCCGTGAAACAACAAAGTTTTTGGTATCAATTTGGTAAATGACAATTTATAATACCTGTAAAAAGGAATATTTTTAAACCAATTCATAGAGATATCTCTCTTTGTTTTCTCAAATAAATCAACTTTTATGAATCTTCATATAAATATCTCTTTTGACATAAAAAGCATTTTAAAATGATGTTAAATATTGTTAATAATGTTAAAGATAGTCCCAAATGTAGGCGGCGAAACAATACTATCGTTCGCAGTTCTTTCCCTTTAGGTCGGTGTCTATTTATCAATTAATCAATCCATCTTTCCTATATCTTCAATATTCATTATTATGAAATAAAATCTTATTTCAAATTGGTTATGGAGCTACATGTACGCTGCACCACCGTTGAATACCAAAAATATTGTCTTGTCCGGTAAACTTAGGGACATGCCATTTTTTATTAATGAGAAAGTGTCTTTGAATTTCTACTTACAGAAAGCGCACTGTATGCACTGTATGCACTAAACAAATGCGTGGTTTTAGATCAAAGAAACTGAACACCGTTATATCTGACTTTATGTCATATTCTGAGTTGATGTAACCTCAAACTTTTAATCTTAAAATAAAATGAAGATCATTTTTTTTTTTGAAAGTTTTTTTAAAATATGTTACCTGTTTTAAATCATACATTGTGACCTATATTTTGCTTGTTTCATTTGGATATTTAAACCTCAAAATTACAATTTCGTTTTTCAAATGAGTCTTCTGAGTTTCCTTAGTGATCCTAAATGTTTCACCCACATTTCTGTGAACCCTGGGTGAGTAAATACATGAATGCTAGCTGTCGCATGTAGAAGAACAGGGTGAACAATTCTAGTGTCTTATTTACATCGTTATATTGGGCTTTTTACTGTTGTACTTAATTGGACTTTGTTAAAACTATATTTCGTCGGATGGTTTTCGTTTGCAAGCATTTAAATTTATCCTTGAGTTGGATCTCCCTCATGAATAGCTCTTATCCTTGAACGAATTTGGCTCCACTTTTTGTCACGCTGTTTTTGACTATATTTAGATCTAAAACTTCATAGTTATTTCGGATTTCAAACATTTTGGTTGAGCATCACTGAAGAGACATTATTTGTCGAAATGCTCATCTGGTGCATCAAAATTGGTACCGTATAAGTTTTACATTATGACCCCTGGGTCGAGTCCTCTGCTGGTGGATGGACTGTTAGTCCCCGAGGGTCTCTACAGCCCAGTAGCTAAGTACTTCGTTACTAGCTTGAAAATACGGATGTATATTTAATTGCTGTTATAAAATTTAGAAATTCATTTCAAAATTAAGGATTATCTCCCTCATGCATAGCTCTTATCCTTGGACGAATTTGGCTCCACTTGTTTGGCACGCTGTTTTTGGCTATATTTAGATCTAAAACTTCATAGTTATTTCGGATTTCAAACATTTCGGTTGAGCATCACTGAAGAGACATTATTTGTCGAAATGCGCATCTGGTGCATCAAAATTGGTACCGTATAAGTTTTACATTCTAACAGAAATAAAAAGGAAGATGCAAAAGTATTCTTATAGTCATGTTTCATGTATATGTTGCACTTATATTTCTAATGATTTTTTTGTCTTGGTTTTGGTGAATATGTTCAATCTGTTCCAGTTTGGGGAAAAATCTTATTCAAAAAGCTGTATTGTTATTTACGAGTTGATGAGCACATTTAATCTTCAAATATCTAAATGATTTACATCTATTTTGTTTTAACAGAGAGACCATCAACTATTGATAAATTAGTAAGCTCTTTTCTGCGTAAATTGCAACATTAGAATAAAATTGTTAAGAGAATTCGAACAATAAAACAATTATTCTAATGATGGATCCAAATGAATGCTATCTGTATATAGTGTTTGATTAATGTATTTTTCTTATGTGTTTCTGGTGTCTCAATATTGTAGAAGTATCAAACCTTTGGATCATTTTATCCAACTGTTCGTGTGATTGTGGCCTTGCTAATTACATCTCAGGACGTAAACATTTAACAATAACTATTTGAAATTCAGTGTACATGTATTTTATTGAGACAGGTTCTAAACGAAGTTTTTTTCTGTATAGGAATAGAAAAACCCTTTTCAAATAATATTAATATTCAGGTTGCAATTCCTACTCACAATGCATGTCAACTTTGCTAGTTCATGTCACCAAAACGCATATGTAATACAGGGTTATAATTACACTATATTGAATGTGCATACCCTAGAGGGTATCAAGGCTCAACATTACCATCTTCTGAAAATGGGTCACATACTAAACTCTTAATTACGAAAAAAGCAAACAAAATTCTTATCTAAGAATTTTGCATCGTCTTAGAAACAAACTGTTTTATGGGTATCAAGAATAACTGATCATTAGTAGCATAATTTGATGTCATTAACGACAACTTAAGCTATTTCCACTGTCTTATTTTCCCGTCTGTCTGCTATAAATAGTCTGTTAATAGTTAATGATCACTCAGATGCCTAGTGTTGATGTTTGAAATGATTCCATGAATGGGATGTGGAAATTTATTTGTTTATTCACATTTTGAGTCTGACAACAGAACCGACACTATTCTTTCAGTTATAGATATAAATGCAAAGTCGTGTCCCACCATACTATTGTCTAAAGTTTCTTTTAGATTTTTTAACTTTTTGGGCAAACACGGACCCCTGGACACACCAGAGATGGGATCAGGTGCCTAGGAGGAGTAAGCATCCCATGTTGACCGGTCACACCTGCCATGAGCCCTATATCCTGATCAGGTAAATGGAGTTACCCGTAGTCAAAATCAGTGTGCCACTAACGGTCTAACAATCGGTATGAAACACGTGAGACAGCATTTGACCCAATGATAGGTTGTATTGGCAAGGTGATCAGGTAAACGGAGTTATCCAAGAACGGACCTCAAAACGTACCAGAGGTGGGATCAGGTAGACATATCTTTAGCATTAGGACCCGTAACAGATCAAAAGTGTCAATGTTACACGGGACATCAGGTCATATTAATAGTCCAGGAAATTCACTTCTAAATGCCGGGTGCGAAGTAACAATTACTATTTATACTTTCATTGTAGGTTTAAGGCGGTCATGACATTAGCGGGCCTCGAGCTCACGACCTCTTGGTTATGAATCAAACTCTCTACCTTTGAGTTACCGAGGACGGTAAAATGAATGCCAAAGAAAAGAAAGGTGGATGAAGAGATATATGAATAGATAAACAACTATCGTTTAGTATATTCAAAAACTATACAGAGAGAAATATTTATTAGATATGAGGCATATGAATATTCATTTAGCAAGCTATACATGTACTTACTCACATGGACTTCAGTGTAGGGTATAGTATTAGATATGAGGCATATGAATATTCATTTAGCAAGCTATACATGTACTTACTCACATGGACTTCAGTGTAGGGTATAGAAATCAACCCTCCCCTCTAATATAAAACATTATTAGCATTCATATATTCGTCTCACACCATTGGTGGATGGAAAATTAAAAACACTTATCAGTATCAAAGCACATTATATTTCCTTGTAAAATCATGTAATGTCTGCATATTGCGGGGGGGAGGGGGGGTACCGGTACTGAATGTTCATAGATAATCTGCGCTTATATTCCTTATCAGCCCCAAAGGCTACATTTGTTGATGGTATAGGGGTTTCAATAGTCTTGTATAAAGTCAGTATTTTGCAAATTATATGATCGTTATAATGATCCGGTTTACCCATATCACCTAGCATTGGGTCGAATGCTGTTTGAATCTCATAACTCCAATAAACAATGCAAAATAGATAGTTAGGCGAAGACGGACCCCTGGACAAATTAGAAGTGAAATCAGGTGTCCAGAAGAAGACGTGTTTCATACCAAATGTGAGGACATTCTTGGCACACTCATTTTGACTACGGATTACTCCTTTTACCTGATCAATACATAAGGATCAAGGTGGGTGTGACCGGTCAACAGGGGATGTTTACTCCTCCTAGGAACCTGATCCCACCTCTCGTATGTCCAGGGGCCCGTGTTTGTCCAACTATCTATGTTGTTTGCTTTGTGGGAGATTGATCACTGTTCGTTATCTTCACATTTCATACATTTGATACAAGTGGGTAAAATGTGCAAAGCACATCCAATAAACTGTAAATATTGAATTTGACTTTTATGTTCTCGTGGTTTCAATAATTCCCTCTTTAAAATATAGAGTCATTTGCTCATTTTCTAATATGATTGAACATACATGTATATGCCCTTTGAACTAGTTATGTATGAACATCATATAAACAGAAATTTCGGTCTAGGTTTAGGATGATGTTCACATTTACGGATTCACATTCCGAAAATATTCTAAATCTTTAAAATTCGCGTATTTAGCAGAAACAATGCAAGGGAAGATAGCTGTACTAGAAAATATTCCATTGTATTGATCATTGTGGCAAAGTTTCCTGTCTAAGCTTAAGGTTATTTATGTAGATAAATGATAAGGTGTATAAAAAAATCACCCAAAATTCCCAAAATTCCCGAAAAGTAAAGGGAAAACCTAATAATTGTCTATGACGAAGAGAAAATACAAATCAATTTCCTTACATAAAATATGGAAGCGAAGTATACGAAGAATAGGATATTTTTTAAATGACATGTTTCTTGTTTGGATATGACATTACAAGTTTTTAACAAGTTTGTCATTTCTTTTCATAGAGTATAAAAAGAAGAAACGATACGATGCAATCTTTGTTAAGATGGAACTTGGATTTCATCATGATTTCCGTCGTCTGTCTGAGATTGTCCTAACGTGCGTCAAGTTTACCACTGCTCTGATTGAGGGCACACTGAGTTACCCTGACTTTTCAATATATTGTATCTGAAGTCATCCTGAGTTACCATGAAGTTTCTAGTGCTATATCTGAGATCATTCTGAGTTGTTCTGACATTTTAGTTGAGCTAAAGTTTTCAGTATTGTGCTTATGGTGACCTTAAACTATCTGGTCACAGATGATCAAACCCAACTGACCACTAAATATTTTTCTTCACGTCCACTTCTCTAAAACCAAGTGCGTGTGGCAGGTTGCAATCATCACTACCGGGTAATCATATTAAAAACCACACCCGCGATTCATTTGCTTGAAAACGAATAGAAAATCAACTCTAGATAAATCAACCAACTCAATTTTCCCTAGTAATTTTACAGCTTCCACTAAATTACACTATATTTCTACAATGTGGCTATAGTAATCGCTATTTACTTATTATGCCATAAACATTTTCTGTTTGCTTATGTTTGAAGTCTATCAAAAATAGATGGTTGTTTTCTTTATTTGCTTGTTGCTTTACACCCCACTAGACATGTTTGTCACAAATATTTTTATAAATATTTCTACTTACTAACCACAATTACTATGTATAATTCAATGACGTTCTAACCATAGTTATTTTCTCCTCTTTTGTCCCCTTAGTCTGTTCTTCGTAATTGTTTGATGAAATAAAGATATAATTCAGATGTATATTACAGAGTTAATTATCGAAATGTTTCCATACATGGGGTCGAAAGATTTGTTTGTCTCATTTGTCTCATTTGCATTGAATTGAAACTATTCTTTACATTATTTGTAAAACTCATAAACCTCGATACTATTGTTCAATCCATCACGAGGATATTTGAAAGCTCTTTAACACATACCGTATGAAATAACATCTTTTAACAACGTCCAATTAACCATGAAAAAGGAAAAGGTGAAGGCAACGATGAAACTAATATTCTAGAGCTGATAACCTCGCAAACCCCTTTCCTTTTACAAAACTTTCGTACGGTTTTTTTTTTTTTTTTTTTTTTTGGTCACGTAGGGTTCTTAAGACATGAGTGAATCATTTCAGACATTGTGTATTTCATATACTCCGTATGAATATGTATTAGAGGCAATGAAGTACTGCTTTATCTTTCTATATGTCAGCCCGGATATCTCTAAATTTATCCATTTGTCTTTTAACCTTGTGTTAACCAGGAACAGCAGTTCTGATGGCCTGATAAACCAAAAACGACATGATACGTTGGAAAACGTCCCCAAACTAACTTGTTCATATCAATAAAATTAACAATAATTTCAAATTAAATTACACAATTTAAATAAATGAATTGATACATATTTATTCTTATTTCTAAACAGTGGATTCAGTTGGCAGAATTTTCGATTTGTATTTACCTTTTCTGCACATTTGCAACTGTTCTCATGCACTGGTTACCACACAAAGTCAGCACTTTACAATAAGTTGCCTACGGCAAAAAAGGTTAATGAAATCCATGTATCTTTTATGTAATCATGCCCCAAGATTAGCACACATGTAAAAACACCTATACACAAACTTTCCCGAGAACATAACCTCCTTGAAGTACCAGAAATAATTATGCTATTTTTGGTATCCTGGTTTGATAAATATGTCTTGTACTTGTAAATGTAAGGTACATGCAGGTTTGAGCAAAGTATAAAATTAACCAGTTGTCAGTCTTAATGTACCGTATAAGTTAAAAGTAATTTAAACGATATTTTGATATGGATACCAATAACATCCTGCAGAAATCAGAGCCGATATAAGTCTTCTTCTTACATACAGAGAGGTAAAATATTTAAAATAAGATAAATTTCCAATTTTCGTTCAGTGATTAACTAGATGAGAAGATTCATTCCCTGGTTAACTTTCCTTAAGATATAGAGGAGAGCTCTTGAGAAAGGAAGCAACTTCCATTTCAACCGTCGACAAATACTCCTCATGACACACGTCCAATAGGATTTAGTAACGTAGTGCATGTTGTCAAGTCTTCTAGCACCAAGACGGATCTGAACAAGCACCATGATGACCCTGTTAAGGTTAAATTCTGGTGTAAGAAGACCATTTCAAGGATGGGTATAAAACCAGATTAATTGGATATGGATGGAAAGTGGAGAGTATTTACAATAATTGTTTGAAATTGAATTCTCTTAAATTTAAATCTATTTTTCAGTAAAAAAAAATGTAGTTCGCAGTTCTCATAAAGAGTAATCTAAAATAGAATTGTAAACCCCGGTTGGACTCGAACCCTTGATCTACAGATTTGACAGCAGTCGACATGCAAACTGAGATAACCAAGCAAAGGCAATCAAAGTTAAAAGGAATATTCACATATTGCTGATATTTATGTATTCATGTTTTAAAGGGAATTCAGCCAGGCATGACGATGTAGTATACATCCTTAATTTTAAAAAAAATCAAAGAAGTAACAAGCTAGGATCCCTGTCTTGCGTATGCATATCGAATATAATATTCAATACTGAACTGTTTAAGTTTTAATTTGGAATAAGATACTACGGATTCCTCCATTGGTTTACTCGATCGGGATATAGGGCTCACGGCGGGTATACCCGGTGTACAGGTAATGTTTACTCCATCTAAGCACCTGGTCCAAATTTGGTATGTCCAGGGTCCCGTGTTTGCTCAACTTTTATTTTTTTTTTTATTCCTTATAGGAGTTATAGGATTGATCAGTTTTCGTCGTCCTAACCTTTTTATAGTCAAAAAGGTTAGGGGCACTAGTTTCAGTCAGCTGCATTTCCTTCAGCAATTTATAAGCTGTATGGACAAACATTAATTGAGAGAGGCTGAATCCAAGAGACTCCTGAATTGCTTCTCTTGCATCAAATAAAACAAGGTAAACCCATTCATCCCAGTCTTTATCATACTGGTAACAATGTTACTTTATCATAGTTTTAATGGTTTGATGAAAACGGTTTTTAAGATCCCCCGAGACTCGGGATGATAAGAAGTAGATTTTTACTGTCTAACACCTAACTCATGCAAACAACCCTGACATAGAATTCAAAACCTGATCTGACTGAGTCGACTTAAGTACTGCGACAAAACTGAAAAACTTGGTTAGGACCTTAGCTATGTTCTTTACCTTAATAACTAAAGGGTATAGTTTCAGAGAACATAGTGAACATACACATAATAACAAATAAATACTAGTTCCCTGACATAGTCTTGGGCAAAGATTCTACACAATTTATAAACATTCGACTTAAAGGTTCTTTAAAAGCTGGAATCGGTTGGAGAGGTAGAAGATGGAATTTTCTTATTAAGATTAAGTTAAGGTTACGATGAAATCTTGAAGTTACCAACTTTAGTAAAATTCAGCCCTGATATCTAATTTACACTGTGTTTATAGATATATAATTTACACTGTGTTTACAAATATCTAATTTACACTGTGTTTAGATATCTAATTCACATTGTGTTTATAGATATCTAATTCACATTGTGTTTATAGATATCTAATTTACACTGTTGAGATGTGTAATTTACACTGTGTTTAGATATCTAATTTACATTGTATTTATAGATATCTAATTTACACTGTGTTTATAGATATCTAATTAACGTTGTGTTTATAGATATCTAATATACACTGTGTTTATAGATATCTAATTAACGTTGTGTTTATAGATTGCTAATTTACACTTTGTTTATTGATATCTAATTTACACTGTGTTTATAGATATCTAATTTACACTGTGTTTATAGATATCTAATTTACACTGTGATTATAGATATATAATCAACGCTGTGTTTATAGATATCTAATTTACACTGTGTTTATAGATATATAATCTACACTGTGTTTACACATATCTAGTTAACGTATTTTTTATAGATTGCTAATTTACACTTTGTTTATTGATATCTAATTTACACTGTGTTTATAGATATCTAATTTACACTGTGTTTACATATCTAATTTAGACTGTGTTTATAGATATATAATCAACGCTGTGTTTATAGATATCTAATTTAGACTGTGTTGATAGATATCTAATTTAGACTGTGTTTATAGATATCTAATTTAGACTGTGTTTATAGATATCTAATTTACACTGTGATTATAGATATCTAATTTACACTGTATTTACATATGTATAATCAACGCTGTGTTTATAGATATCTAATTTACACTGTGTTTATAGATATCTAATTTACACTGTGTTTATAGATATCTTATTTAGACTGTGTTTATAGATATCTAATTTACACTGTGATTATAGATATCTAATTTACACTGTATTTACATATATATAATCAACGCTGTGTTTATAGATATCTAATTTACACTGTGTTTATAGATATCTAATTTACACTGTGTTTATAAATATCTAATTTACACTGTGTTTATAGATATCTAATTTACACTGTGTTTATAGATATCTAATTTACACTGTGTTTATAGATATCTAATTTACACTGTGTTTATAGATATCTAATTTACACTGTGTTTATAGATATCTAATTTACACTGTGTTTATAGATATCTAATTAACACTGTGTTTATAGATATCTAATTTACACTGTGATTATAGATATCTAATTTACACTGTGCTTATAGATATCTAATTTACACTGTGTTTATAGATATCTAATTTACACTGTGTTTATAGATACCTAATTTACACTGTGTTTATAGATATCTAATTTACACTGTGTTTATAGATATATAATTTACACTGTGTTTATAGATATCTAATTTACACTGTTGAGATGTGTAATTAACACTGTTATTTCGTTTCAAAATTACAGAAAATAGTAAAAATGACGTACATAGGAGACATTTCAAGCCTTATAAAATCCAGTCCGGCCTGAGCTTTTGGGGGCTTTACCAGAGCTGGAGCCTTATGAAGGCGGCCCTAGACCCTCTCTCTCATGGAGTTGCGCCCCCCCCCCCAACTTTATTTCGTGAACCCGCCCTTTGTACATCTTTATTCTCGATAAAATTTGTATCTAGCCTGGCCGGTTTTTTCGCTCAAATGTTATACCGACTTAGCTTTGAAATTTTGAAAAACCATTTATATGTTTTACAATTAGAGCAGCTACATACATGTATTATACAATGATAAATATGTGTGTGTGTGTGTGTGTGTGTGTGTGTGTGTGTGTGTGTGTGTGTGTGTGTGTTGTTGTTGTTGTTGTTTTGGTGGGGTTTTTTTTTTTTTGGGGGGGGGGGTGTTTTTGTTAAATTATATTGGTGGGTTTTTGGTTTTTTGGTTGTTTTTTGTTTGTTTTTTTGGTTTTTTTTTTCTTTTCTTTTTTGGTTGAATTCAAGAAAAGATATCACTTATTCATTTGTTTGGAGCATGGAATGAACATTTTCTCATAATATTCTTTACGACAATTAACAGTCTAAGTAGTCATCGTAAAACAATCGCCTATAGAAGCCAATTTTATTGACTTAATTTTTTGGCGGGTTGAATAATAATTTCTAATCGCTCATGTTGAATTTTTGGGATGAAGAGACCCTTTAGTGTTTTTATAGATACTATCACAGCTAATAAATTTAAAAAATCTCATAAATGCTTTACTGGGACAATTTGCAAACTTTATATTGCTTTTCGTATTCTCATACAAAGAAAAAAAATTATATTGAACATTTGTTTCGGTTATTTTCACTCGTCAGTAGATTAAATGCGTTTTTAGATAGAATCCTACACTAGATCCCCCTTCACAACAAATTTCCAAGTCCTATAAAAAAAAATTAAATATTTATATGAATACTTCATACCTTAAGAAAATTTATCAATAACTATGGGGCGTTTGTGAACAAACCCTTAACACTCGGGTTTTTTTTAAGCTCACCTAGGATGAAAGCTCATGTGATATGAGGTGCTGGTTTTAGTATTCATTGCTTATTTTATTTTATTTTTTTGTCCCAATGGTCATTAATTTAATTCAAGAATTCATTTTCATGAAATGAAAAATTAGAATGTTTGACATTAATCATTTATATACTGTTTATTGAATCTCACTTATTCGCAACTTTAGGACTAGGCTATTGCGCATGCGCTAATTCTGACCTTCACCTTCTGCATCCAACATGGCGCAAAGTTTGACAGTGTTTTTCGTAAGTAATGTTTACCTTTTAGTTACTGGGTTTTTTTCACTGAAAGTGCATTTTTGAACAAACGGATCATGAACGTCCTTTTAATAATGGATATTCTACAACATGTGTGACATAAAACACTGCTTTTAAATGCTGTTTCATAGAACGCATAAGAATGTGGTTCTAAATGCATATTGGAATTTTATAGCCTAGGCCGGTTAGTTCAAAGCATAAATTGGCGGTATCGATAGTTTAAATGTGTCAGAACAATTTAATTTCAATGTTATCTATTCAGATGCTTTATTACAAGTACTCGATATATGTATTGCATTCATTATACATGTGCATGTGTATCATAAACGTTTCCATGCACCCTAACTCTGTTTTTAGCTAAGCTATTTAACTTAATTAATGAGTCAATGATTGATGATCAACAAAATAATAGAATGCTTCAATGCACACAGGATAGTGGACAGTTCATAACACGAAAGGAGGTCTCTCATCTTGAAAATTCATAAGTATTGTTATGAACTCTTAATGTTAGAATAGTATTGTGGTTATATTGTTAAGTATTTTAATAAATACATGTTAAAAATTATTATGCAACTTTTTAGCTATGCCATTACACTAAGAAATCCAATCTAATTTAGTCTAAACTAGTTTAAAGTTCTCTATTGTCATAAATTACTTTAAAAAATGATGGAACACTGATCATTTATTATGTTGAATCTTATAGAAAGATATCTCAGTCAGTTCATGAATGTGTCTATTTTTTGTAGGTTGTAGTGCTCTTTACTGTAGTCTTTGGGATGAAAGATGGCAGTGACCAGTTCTCAATTCCTGTAAGAATATATACAATATGGATGTTACTTTAAAAGTTAGAATGCTGGAGTTGGTTCACTTGGTTGGCTGAACTACAGTTTGTATACAAGTATATATGTAGGCATATACAACAAGCCACTCCACACAAAAATTATAAGAGTGAAAGACCAACAACAACAAAAAAAGCTATCTTACAAGTAGACATAAACATGAAACAGAATTTAATTTTTTCAATGATACCAGATGGAATTCAAAATACTGGCCTATTACAATGAGAGAATTCTCTCTCTCTCTCTCTGTAAATTTTTTTTGATTTATTTCTTAAACAATCAAGGGCCTTCGAGGGGCATATACCATTTTAACAATATATGTATTTTCATGTCTGTATTTTATCTTTATGTATGTTTGAATACGGTGTGTACATGTATTACATTCTTTTGTCACTGTGGTTCATAATTTTTAATTTAGATGACTGGAGATATTCCATTATTGGAGTTGCTTCCTGAGATACCAGTAAGTCCAGTATGATATACATGAATGTTATATAATTATATAATAAAAAATATCGCAAAGCCGATAGAATATACTCAACTAATTTCTGCTGGAGTATATGGATACCCATATGTTTGTGCAAGACATGTAGTTTCAATTTTCATTGAATGTATTTACATGAGGAATATTCTGTCAAAGATATGCAGGTGGAAAAATGTAAATTTATTATAGTCTTATCATGCTTATTGTAGAGAACAGTGGATCCCTACCCTCAACAGTTTCCTTTGGATTCAACTGATGTAAGTATAAGTAAATCCTACATCTGAGCCATGGTTTCAAGTAAGTTGTTGAATAAGAAATTTGTATCACATATATTTACAGTCATCAGTTCTTAGCCTGCATTATTTAATCTGAGATTCCTCTGACCATTTACTTCCACTTTTATATATATATATACATGTATATACATGACTGGGTCTATCACTTGTTTATATATATAATACTATAAGAAAGAATTAGGGAATGTCAAATTAGCCTGAGCTGAAGACTTATGGAAATCATTTGTCATTTATTGCTTTTTGAATTTCTACTTCCTCTTCAAAATCAAGAAGCCAAGTTCAAAACCAAACTTACCATATTAAATGTACATAAAGGGGATAAAAGGTCTACACAAAAAAGGAGTATTAAGAAGAAATATTGAACATTATATTATCAGCATTGGATAAATGCCTATGACCATTAGGCCTTAGCTCATTAACTGTGGTGGATACTGCTAATTTACACAAATTTGTTAGATTTCTAAAACAATAGATTTTACTCTAATATCAGTCTATTGTCTAATATTAACGCATGGTCTTTAACATGGATGCTACATTTTTGTAGATTTCAGAGACTGACTCAGTAATTGATAGAGTCATAAATAATGAGGTCCATTTACAAATGTTAGATGATTCTGAACTTGAACGTACCCGTCAGGATGAATATCTGACATTATATGGACTTCACAGACAACCAATAGTAGGGGATGGGAATTATCTCTTTAGGTCTGTTAGTCTTGCCCTTTATGGAAACCAAAATCATCACCAAGAGCTACGAAATGCAGCAATACATAAAATTGAACAAAATTTGGATATTTTTCATATGTTTTTCTTTTATTCTAATGGTAACCAAATGACTTATCCAGAAATTCAACAAGAACTCAATAATCTTAGGCAGTTAGGCACTTTTGCAGGACAGGAATCAATTTTGGCAATGTCTAGGCATTTTGGAATCAACTTATTAGTAACCTTTGGTGGTGATCAGGATAATCCAGAAGTTGTGACGCTTGAACATGACTTTGGAAATTCAAATTCTAGAATTCATTTGATTTGGACAAGGGCAGGGGGTGGACATTATGAAACAGTGACTGAAACATCACCGCCAGATAATCAGAGAGAACCAATATCATTAGCATTCAAAAGTAATTATTGCTGGAATTTTGATCATTCTGCATGTAGGAAATTTGACTTGGATACATTGAACTCATTGAAGACAACAAACAGACGAGAGACAATTGATCTACTAGAAAAAAAAACCATGACAAAATCTGCAGACTACATACAGACAATACATTCATATGATCAAGTTACAGATGTAGAACGTGGTATCTATAAGAAAAATCAGTGTTCAGTTTGCATGAAAATTTTCCACGATAAAGCAAATTTGAATAAGCACAAAAAATCTGTACATGAGAAAGAAAATGGTAAAAGAATGCCATGTATTGTTCCATCATGCGACTTAGATTTTTATCATGTTGAAATTCTTGTGAGTCATTTGATAAATGTTCATGATGCAGACATTAGGGTGGAAGATTTGAACTTTGAAAATCTTGATTCTTTTGAGAAATATTTGACAGAAGAGTCTATAAACAAAAACACAAGATATGTTTTGTATAGACCAAAAACTGTAAACAAGGATGGTTCTGAGAGATACACACTGGTTTGTCATAGGGATGGGAAGAAGCGAATTGCATGTGATACAAAAGATAGAAAGAGGAGGGAGAAAAAAAGGGTTCATGTAAATTAGATGGTTTATGCTTATCAAGATTTTCAGTTTTGGTAGAGAAGGATGGAACAGTTAAAGCAAAATACATACAATCACACACACACTCAACAACTTTTGAAGATAGTAAATTTTTACCTATTCCAGATCATTTGAAGTCAGACATAAAAACTATGTTAGCATTAAAAATTCCTATAAATACAATTTTAGACAACGTTAGGGACAAATTTAGTGACAGAAACAATCAAAATGACTTGACAGACCTGAAACATTATCATTTGATTGACAGAAAGACAATACACAATTTAAAGCAAAAGATAATTGACTCATCTGTTATTAGACACAGTGATGGTGCAACATCAACATTTCTTCGAGTAGGTGCTTTAAGGAAAGAAATATTTGATCCCATTCTGATTTTTAAACAACAAAATGTAGATGACAGCAAGATTGGACTGGCTAAGGAAGACTTTATGTTGGCAATAATGACGAAACAACAACTCGACATGTATGAAAAATATGCACCCATAATTCTTTGCATGGATTCCACCCACAAAACAAACTTATATTCATTTAAGTTGATAACCCTTCTAGTTCCAGATGAATTTAGACGTGGTTATCCTGTTGCATTTTGTATTTCCAATAAAGAAAATGAACAAGCTATTTCTGTTTTTTTAAATGCTGTTAAAAGCAAATCTCCACAAACAAAAGTAAATATTTTAATGACAGATGATGACAATGCTGGTTGGAATGCAGCAAAGAATGTATATGGATCAAACTTAAAACATTTCTAGCTGTCAGTCAGTAAGAAGAATGAGTATTTTATTCAGCATTGTCATAAAAATGTTGTCTTATGTACAGTCAAATCTCATTATCTCAAACTCAATGGTGCCAAGAAAAAAACTTCGAATATCAAATGATCTGAGATATTGAGGTTAAAATACATATAGATATAGTGATTGGGACTTCCAACTCAATTCAACATACCCATGGTATTCGAGATATCCTGTAATTATTTTGAAGTGATGCTCAAAGAAATGTTTTATTATTCTTTAAAAAATGTAGCTAGGGGTATTTTAACAAAATGTTGTCATTACAAGCAGGGAGTAACTGCATTGTGGTAAATGATGACGTGTAGAGTAACTCCTTATGATACATTACAAGAGCATTTTGCATATAATGCAAGATCACAATATTAGAAGATTTTACAAAATACTGCAAATGTACTTATTATACCCCCCGCAAACGAAGTTGACCAGGGATTTGCAATCATACAGCCTAAAATGTGCCAAATAGTATTCATTGTTTATATTAAGCATATTTTTAATATTTCATGTACTGCTGTACTGTAGAATATACACTTCTGCATTCACATTGATTGCCCTGTAGATAATGTGAAAATATCCAATGTGCTTGCATTAAATATTTCCCATCATCTTATATGCCCCGCGGGGGGTATTAGTCCCATTAGGACAGTTCTAGTTTTAGCTGTAATCATATTTCAGCCCCTTTTGAACTGTGCTTCATGTCCGGTAATTCATGTACATGCTGATAAATCTATACATTATATTGTAAAGATTCAAGTGAGCTTTAATTGCTCTTACCAGTTAAAAGGAAGAACATGCCAAACTTTGAGTGCTCTAATTTTTGTAACTTCAAAGTAAGTGATGATTACTTTATCCATAATCACCATACCAATTTACATTTAATGATTGTTCTTTCTTTCTGAAATAATAGATGGATGACATCTACTGACATGGTCCAATGGACTGCTACAAAGAGGATGCCTTCGAAAAACTGCATGGCCGCATAAGAGATCAGCTATTCAACCAGAATCTGCATGCCAGAAGCAGGGACACAGCATATGCCTTTGCTGAAATGGAAGTCCTGCAACATGTTCTAACTGGGGGATACTTTCCCTCTGGAGATACATGGTAAAATACTACTACACTTAATAATACACATTTATGAATATTTCATCATTTTGAACTTGTGATGAAAAGTTATATGTAGCCCCGACATTGTCATGAGCTTAAAACTGCAGTTTTAATTATAAATTTTATTCTAAATCCCAGCTAACCTATATATATGATAAGACTTGCAACCATCATTATAAGAAAAAGTGACAAAGTTGATTGATTAAATCTTAATACTGTTAGAATTGTGAAGTTTATGCACAGGCACCTGAAGTATGGATTATTACTACACCCCCCCCCCCCCCCCCCCCCCCCCCCCCCCCTTAGGTAGAAGGCCAATCTCTAAAGCTTACAAAAAGCGTGAAACGATTACATGAATCGAAAGAGGGATGAGATAGACTGGGAATTCACACATTTCTGAGAAATTATTGCCACCAAAAAAAAAATTATGAAAAGGAGGGGGGGAGGGGGTTAGTAATAATCCATACTTCAGGTGCCTGTGGTTTATGTAAGCTGTTTTCACATAGCCAGAATACTGCAAGTTCATGACATGCATGTATTTGAGTTCTTTCCTTTTTTTAAAAGGTTGCAGGCATCTGATCTTGTTCAGAATGCCTCCAGCAGTAAATCGGTGAAGCATTTCCTGGGCATGCCTGTAGCAAATGAACCATCCTTTGCCATCAGTAGGGATCTGAGAAAAGCAGTTGGCAGACAGAAGGGTTCCTTGTTATGGGAGTATGTGGATTCTGATTCTGTAGAATCCCTCTCTGTGCTATACCAGAATGAGGTCAACTTCCTTGGGGCAAAAAGGAGCTTATTTAATGCAGTAAAGGCTCATTCAGGGGAGTTAGTGAATTTTGGGAATTTTGTACTTTTCACAGATAATGACAATGTGGTAAGAAAATTTATTTTGAAATTACTCTCATTCCCTGAGTTTTGAAATGTGTAGACTTTGGATTTCATCATGATTCATTTTGTCATTTAAATTTATATAAAGAATCATCTTCTAATTTTCTGTGCAGGCCATTAAACTAAATTGAAAATGAAAAGAAAGTGAAGCTCAATTTTGACTAACAGATTGCTAATGATCTGTTGATTTATATATTATACAATTTATATCCATGGATATTTAGGAAAGTTCAGGACATAAATGTTCAATGCTCTCCTAGAATGTTGTGTTGAAGAAACACTATACCTGTATATTATAAAAGAATATTTTCATAATTTTCATTGGCTGAAAGGACATCATGTAGTATTCATCCATTTTTATACGCCCGTCTTAAGACGGGACGTATTATGGTATGGCGTTCATGTCCGTCCGTCCGTCTGTTAGCTTTTTTGTGTCCGACCCGTAACTTAAATACTACAAGGCCTAGAATCATCAAACTTTGTCTGTAGATACATCTTGGGTAGAAGGTGTGTCGCACATTAAATCCAGGTCACTGTGACTTTTTATTAAGAAGATATGGCCATATATGGCAAAAACTTGTCCGGCTCATAACTTGAAAACTATTAGACCTAGAATCACCAAATTGGTCAACTAATGCATCTTAGGTAGAAGGTGTGTCGCATCCTACTTTAAGGTCACTGTGACATTTAATTAAGGTGATATAAAAAAAAATGTTTTAATGGGTACAATCTATACTGTTGCTTATTCAAAAATGTTGCATTAAAAAAACACATATTTTTTATGATATACTGTGCAGCTTTTTATACGCTCGTCTTAAGACGGGACGTATTATGGTCGCCCGTCTTAAGACGGGACGTATTATGGTATGGCGTTCATGTCCGTCCTTCTGTCCGATTTGACAAAGGCAGATACTGCTATATGTATTTTTTGATATGTTGATTAAATCAACCTTTTTGAGTACTCCCATTTATTGTAAGTTGTTTGCTTAGATAAAGGGCTATCTTGCACTTTAATCATTTCATTGAAAACATTTGGGAAAATGTTCTTATATCCTTTTAAAAATCATTAAGCTTACATTATCAATATTTGAAGCAATGTCACATGAGGCCATAAAGTGGGTAAGATTCTTAAAGGAAGGTTGACATTTGGCTCCATGCATACCTATCTCTTCATGGTGATATGTTCATGTTAACAATATGTGACGGGCGTATCATGTGCCGTGGCGGTGCACTTTATTTGATATTGACAAGAAAGCACGTCCGCGGAATATAATATTGCATGACTCCCGTTTCTATACTGTAATGAGCAAAACATTACATAGTGCAGCGTGACGTCATGTATTTACAATGGCCTACATTTTTGCAGTTACTCCCCTTACACCGGAAGTTGGGGACGCGCTTACGATTGCGGTCCTAAGCTTCACATAAATAATATTAACAAATAGTGTATAGTAAAGCTTACGTTACCAAATTATTTAGTATACCAAGTTTTAACAGGTTGTATTATATCTATGACAAAAACAATGTTTAATTTCTTCGATTTTATGGAGAAAACTTTTTAAAGTGTGCACTTTGTCAAATGGTAGAGTTGGGGAAGGGGGGGGGGGGTATAGGTGTATTTGATGTTTGTTTCTGTCCAAATTATGCAATTAATACCGAGGAGTTCAATAGTAATCTGTTTTAAAAACAACAGACACCTAGAATTAATAGCACAATGAAAGCATGCGATACAATCAGGCACGTAGCATCATAAGGGGGGGGGGGGGGGGGGGTTGACTTCATAACTCTTGACACGTAAATTTAATTTTTAAAAAATCCAAAGCTCGAGAAGGAAGGCGGCAAGGGTTGATTTTTCAATTCCATTCATCGGTTAAATTTTACATTTCCACTACCATTCAAAACAATGCTTTTTTATATATGGGGGGAGGGGGGGGGACAGCCTATCCGACTATATAGATCTATCTCTGCATGTAAAAATAACCAAGTTTGTATGTAATAATAAGAGGAGGCAGACCCATTGTTGCTAGAAGTCTGATGATTGTTTTTGTGCTCATTTGAGTAATTGAAGTGCAAGAAGAGGTGTAAGTTGATGTACACAAAATCTAACTTTCAAAAGATTGAATCACACGCGAAAAAAGTATTTTAACAAAAATATTACAATAGACATACCAATTCGAGATAACTAACATGCTTTATTTATTGGCACCTAGTGTACATTTAGCAACAAGTAGTTTTGTTCAGTACGTGTGAAATGATAAATTGATAATGTACATGTATGCGTTGGCTGCACATGTGTTTTAGGCATATCGTATTGCATGGGTTTTTAGCTCACCTGAACCGAAGGTTCAAGTGAGCTATTCTGATCACATTTTGTCCGGCGTCCGTCTGTCTGTCCGTCTGTCTGTAAACTTTTCACATTTTCGACTTCTTCTCCAGAACCACTGGGCCAATTTCAACCAAACTTAGCCAAAAGCATCCTTGGGTGAAGGGCTTTCAAGTTTGTTCAAATGAAGGGCCATGTCCCTTTCAAAGGGGAGATAATCACAAAAATGCAAAAATAGGGTGGGGCCATTTAAAAATCTTCTTCTCAAGAACCACTGGGCCAGAAGAGCTGAAATTTACCTGAAAGCTTCCTGACATATTGCAGATTCAAGTTTGTTCAAATCATGGGTTCCGGGGGTTGGATGGGGCCACAATAGGGGATCAAAGTTTTACATACAAATATATATGACAAATCTTTAAAAATCTTCTTCTCAAGAACCACTGAGCCAGAAAAGCTGATTTTTACATGAAAACTTTCTGACATAATGCAGATTCATGTTTGTTGAAATCATGGGCTCCGGGGGTTGGATGGGGCCACAATAGGGGATCAAAGTTTTACATACAAATATATAGGAAAAAACTTTAAAAATCTTCTTCTCAAGAACCACTGAGCCAGAAAAGCTGATTTTTACATGAAAACTTTCTGACATAATGCAGATTCAAGTTTGTTGAAATCATGGGCCCCGGGGGTTGGATGGGGCCACAATAGGGGATCAAAGTTTTACCTACAAATATATATGACAAATCTTTAAAAATCTTCTTCTCAAGAACCACTGAGCCAGAAAAGCTGATTTTTACATGAAAACTTTCTGACATAATGCAGATTCAAGTTTGTTCAAATCATGCCCCCGGGGTAGGATGGGGCCACAAGGGGGGATCAAAGTTTTACATACAAATATATAGGGAAAAACTTTAAAAATCTTCTTCTCAAGAACCACTAAGCCAGAAAAGCTGAGATTTACATGAAAGCTTCCTGACATAATGCAGATTCAAGTTTGTTAAAATCATGGACTCCGGGGGTTGGATGGGGCCACAATAGGGGATCAAAGTTTTACATACAAATATATAGGAAAAATTTTCTTCTCAAGAACCACTGAGCCAGAAAAGCTGATTTTTACATGAAAACTTTCTGACATAATGCAGATTCAAGTTTGTTGAAATCATGGGCCCCGGGTGTTGGATGGGGCCACAATAGGGGATCAAAGTTTTACCTACAAATATATATGACAAATCTTTAAAAATCTTCTTCTCAAGAACCACTGAGCCAGAAAAGCTGATTTTTACATGAAAACTTTCTGACATAGTGCAGATTCAAGTTTGTTCAAATCATGGCCCCCGGGGGTAGGATGGGACCACAAGGGGGGATCAAAGTTTTACATACAAATATATAGGGAAAAACTTTAAAAATCTTCTTCTCAAGAACCACTAAGCCAGAAAAGCTGAGATTTACATGAAAGCTTCCTGACATAATGCAGATTCAAGTTTGTTAAAATCATGGGCTCCGGGGGTTGGATGGGGCCACAATAGGGGATCAAAGTTTTACATACAAATATATAGGAAAAATCTTCTTCTCAAGAACCACTGAGCCAGAAAAGCTGATTTTTACATGAAAACTTTCTGACATAGTGCAGATTCAAGTTTGTTCAAATCATGGCCCCCGGGGGTAGGATGGGGCCACAAGGGGGATCAAAGTTTTACATACAAATATATAGTTAAAATCTTTTTCTCAATAACCACTGAGTCAGAAAAGCTGATATTTACAAGAAAACTTTCTGACATAGTGCAGATTCAAGTTTGTTCAAATCATGGCCCCCGGGGGGTAAGATGGGGCCACAAGTGTGTGGGGGGGGGGGGGGGGGGTGTTTCAAAGTTTTACATACAAATATAGGAAAAAGCTTTAAAAATCTTCTTCTCAAGAACCATTGGGCCAAAGAAGTTGACATTTACATGAAAGCTTTTTGACATAGTGTAGATTCAAGTTTGCAAAGGGTAGTTTGGGCCATAATAGGGACTAAGGTTTTACATGCAAATATATATGGAAAGTCTTCAGATATGGGCCAAGGTGACTCAGGTGAGCGATGTGGCCCATGGGCCTCTTGTTTTTGTGTGTTTTGGTAGTCGAAAATATTGATACAAATTAATAATGAAGAATTGCTGATATACTAAGGACATCATGATTCTGATCTAAAGAAATCGAGGACTAGGTAATATTTACATACTTTATTACATCATGACCATGCATTGCTTGCGAGAAAACCATACAAGGGACATATAAAGGTAATTAGTGACTAAAATATTTTGTTCATTTATACTATTTTTAAGTCATTACAATTAATTCTTAGAAAAATTCTTTAACTGGCAATTGATTGCAATCAAAAATCGTACATTTTCTATTTATTCCTTATATGGCACCGTCACCTGAGGACCGCAATTTGCTGCGCGCCCTCTGTAATCAGGGGGAAATAACTAGCATAGCGTTATGAAAAATGTAGCCCATTGTGATGTCATGACAGTCAATCAAGTCTGTTACAAGTATGTAGCTAGATTATTCATTTGAAGTGATCATATAATATAACTATTTATATGGACTTCAGTGAACGGTCAATATGTGGTAATAAATAATAATGAATTTGTTATTATCATGCTTCAGAATGATATTCAGTTTAGTTGATATATTGCAATGATGAAAATAACTGTTGTTGAATGTTATGAACAATAAAACACTTCTGCACATGTATATTACACTCTTCGAGATATTTTAATCTTTGATAATTGTTTTAATAAATTACAGGAAAATGTTGCAATGTTTATCCAGGGATGGCTAATTTCAACTGCCTTGGGAGTGCAAGTACAAGTAGCTCAATACGCCAATTTGAAAAAATTCAAGATTCCAGATTATTTTGGGAAATGAGTTTTGAGAGGGTGCAATTAACTGATCAGAAGGTTCTCATTCAGTCTTCCAGAATTAAAAGTGTGATCTGCTTAGTGCATGATTGTTTGAGTGCGGGATGTAGAATGAAAGAGGGTGAAGTGAGTGTGCGTGTTGAGCAAGAGATGAGAGAGGTGAAGAAGAAGTTTTGGAAACACAAGAATAATTGTGTGTTTTTTCTGAACAGATTAAGTTTTGCCAACAAGAAAGACAAATATTTTGTCTAAATATCTCCTGTTTTTATGCTCCACCATGTATATGACCAGGACAAATATTTATATCATTCATTAAGAGTGGTTTAGATAAAGAAAACATATGCATATTCGTATTGACATTGAACTATTATACATAAAGATTGCATAAAGATGAAGTAGTAATTAGACTTATTGTTGTATCAAAATTATTGTGAAATGGTAACATACATGTATGACCATTTTATGAACATTGTTTGTATGTGTCTTGAATAATTCCTGCAAATTTTTAATATAGGTGTGGGAATTGGGTTTTTTTCTTTCAATTTAATGCAATCCTTTGAAAATAGTAATTTACTTGTGTATATCGTATTGAATTTTAAAAAACAAATCACTCATAAATTCATATAATATCTTCCTCTTCTTTTTAGAATATTGCATAATATTTATATGAATATCGCACGATTTTCACATGAATAACAGACAAAGTCGCATGAAAATCGCATGAATTTTGCAAATACAATTTTCCTCCTTTTCTTCTTACATTTTGATTAACAATTTTTAAATAGTAGTCTAGTCAATGTACAGGATGACCTCAAACTAATGGCTACAAAAGCTGTTATTGCTTTAAGGTGTATTAGAATATAGTCTCAACAACATATATAAAAATATACAAAAGATTTTATATCAATTGTCCATATCCAATCCTGTAATTTGAGTTTTATATAATCTGATACCAATTGATTTGATATAATTATTTTTAAAAAAATCCAGATTTCCACAATTTTTCAATGTAAACCCAATATTTGCCCCCAAAATTCAATTTTCCTGAAGTTATAATTTTGTATTGTTTTAATATGTTACTTGTACAAATAAATACCTTTGTTTTTATTGGTAATTAGCTTTGTAGCAATTAGTTTGAGGTTTGGCTTAAATTTTGACAGATTGACGAGACTATAGGCCCATAATACTAACTTAAACTAAAGGATTTATAGATATAGTTTATTCACCAATCAAGGGCCCTCGGGGGGCATGTACATGTTCACAGGCAATTAATTATAACAATGAAAATAAATAACAATCATTTAGAAGTACTGCCGTTAATACTGACAGAGTTCACACTTCTGCACTGCACATATCTATAATTATATGAAATACTGATTACAGACAAGATTTAAATTAACAACATGATAAATAAAATAACCCAACTGCTTCACACATCAGTTTCTGGGATAGCAGATAATGATAGTGTTGTGTGAATACATATAAAATTGCAATTGTAATCAAATCGGTATAATTATATTTCAGTAAGAACAGTATGCAAGTATAAAACACATGTACATGTCGGATCAATTGTACGAAGTGTTAAAGAAGGCGTGAATTGTTTACTTGATTACAGGGGGCACCAAGGGACAGTGCCTGTTAACAGTCTGGTAGTAAATCTATTGCACCAGACTGTTGGTCTTGTCCAGTGGCTAATTTACTTAAAACACCTTATTAAAATGTTATGAAATTGATTATTGCCAATGAAGTTCTCATAAAGATTAGCTCTACCATGCCACTTGGATTTTACACTATTTGCATATTTAGTTTTATTGTTATGATCAACTATGAATTTGTAAAAATAAAAGTTGTACACAAAATTAACATGACCAAATTTCCTTTACAGGAAAATACGATATGTGTACCAAATTGATCCATCAACTCCTGCAAGGAAATTTGTTGGTTTTTGTGAAGTAAAAGAGTTTATATTTTCTCAAGATTAATGGATGTTTTGAGAAGACTAAAACATCTATTGATTATACATATGTAGTAAACAGTTGTTACTATTGCACACTGGTCAGCATGGACAGGGTTAAAGGGACTGGTTCATGATTGTTGAATAAAATATTTTTCATTTTTGATGTTAACCATTAAAAATATAACTCATTTAATGTTGACAGCCAAAATTTTGACCTTCTGAATGCAAGAATAAAAGAAAAATTTTAGCCTTAGATATGTGTTATGTAAACAAAGACTTGAATCTTTTAATGAATACAAACAAACCAATGAAATATTAATTTTGTAATACATGTATAAAGCATCTTAATTTTGCATAGTCACAAATTATAACTTTTAGCTGACACATTTTACCCAAAGAATGCTTGAAATGTGAAAGATATAATAAACTTAGATCAATATCCATTTCTTTTGAAAATTTCATAAACAACAACATACCACCATCTTTGTTTACAAAAGAAATAATAAACTATAAAATGAGCTTATTTGATAAATGTATAACCTTAATTTCTACGAATTTATAACGTGTCGTGTGATTGGTCCGCGAATAATCCCGAGACCCTTCGGATGATCCCGAGACTAAGCAATGTCTTTGCGAACCAATCACACGGCGCGTACAACAAATTCGTACTCTGTGACCTCCTTTTTGGCTGCCAGTGGAAGAGATGAAGCCCTGTCCGATCAATGCATGCAAGATTGTGTCAAATGAAAGAGATGAGATGGGTTTTGAGTTGAAGAGACTTGTAGTATGACATCTCCCCGACCTGCCGCTCGCCAAAATCCCTTAGGTAACGCTGTAATTACTTGGAAAATGTGCCCCGAAACGGGGACCCTTTGTTTGTTTACAAAGTTTTGTTTCTTACCTTGTGTATTTTATTATACCGGAAGAAGGCCAATCTCTAAAGCTTACAAAAAGCGTGAAACGATTACATGAATCGAAAGAGGGATGAGATAGACTGGGAATTCACACATTTCTGAGAAATTATTGCCACCAAAAAAAAAATTATGAAAGGGGGGGGTAGTAATAATCCATACTTCAGGTGCCTGTGTCCCTACGAGTGTTTTACGTTGTAGTGTATGTGTAAAGCAAATCGTTTTCTGTCTGTAATACGTACTGATACTGTGACGCATGTCGATTGGTCGTTTGTTTACGAAAACTGAACAAATTCGAGCTAGATTTGTTGTCAATATTTAGCGCATGCGCAATAGCCTAGTCCTAAAGTTGCGAATACAATCGAAATTACTCGGCTATTTCCGTAACCCGCTACACCGGTTACGGAAAAGGACGAGCACGTGATCCGATTGTTGCGAATAGTGAGATTCCAGGGCTGCGATCAAGATTGTAGGGGCTACGTGCTAGATATCTAGCGATCTTGAACGGTTCGCTCAATGTAGCAGCTAGGTAAAATGGCGGAAAATAAACACTTTCTTGTTATATCGAGGAAGTTGAATAATATATTTTGTTAATATCAGATCTGTTATTTTTTTTCGAACCCGAACATCCGGAAATGGCGAGATAACCGTAAAAATATGGAATTAAGCCTTCAAAATATATATCCGGCTTTGAGAGACGTGCAGTGCGACGACCTAACGTCGAACGATGGCAATATTCATTGGAGTTTGAGATTAAGATTGTGTTTAAGCCTAAACAATATGCATTTTTGAATTGTCAGTATATATTAGGTCTATATCCGATTTTTACGGTCCAGCGGATAGAGAAGTTCTATATATCGTCTGCTTTCTTTGGTGAAAAATTTAAAAAGTTGTTGCAGATAATTTTTTTTCTTTCTTGTTTTAATGTCGTTCTTGACAGATCTAACGTTATATGCACTTCACTTCCAATATTCAACATTTCTCGAAAGAGAATACCCCAACATCAAGTAGAAATATTAGGCCTACATATCAATCATTTCCAACCATCGATTTGACACAATCAATAATCACCCCCCCCCCCCCCCCCCCAATACAATCATTTGTCAGTGCAAGAGATGTACGTAACTTGCAATAATAATAAACAACCCCAAATACATACAAGCAGGCATGTACTATTTCTCCAAGTATTTTCTAATACATGATATAACAAATTTTAGTGTTCAGTTTGTATCTCTAGAGACACCATCAGTTTTCTGGTCAAGCATTAGTGACAAATTCTCTTACAGTTGCCCACTGAAAATGTAAAAAAAAAAAAAAAAAATGCTACTTTTAAAATTCTTTTTCTGTTGCTAATAATTATCACAAAATGTGATCTTTTTTATACATAGAAATATGTCCAAAAACGTTTTTAAAATGTCTTGTTTTGTTAAAAATCAGTAGTTGCAGGGGTCTTTGCCCTGGACCCAGCGTCTTTGATGGCCCTAGTTTTTTCACTACCCCTTTTTTAATTCGGACATCCTAGGCGTACATCCTGTCTTACGCACAGATCAAGTTTTGTTTTTTTATCTGGGGAGGGGGATGTTATAACCTACGTGTACATGTATACTAGGGGTCCACAATTTGGTATTTAATTCAGAAATACATTTTTTTTTTTAAACCACAAGAACACAAATAGTGTACATTCTAAAAAAAAAATTGGGGGGGGGGGGTGTCCAGTCATGTGTTTGCATTTTTCTCAATCATACCTTTTTCTATTGCAAAATTTATTTCTCAAACATCTTTGCCTGGTAGTTATTTACATGCAAGAAAAGCAAGAGACCCATGGGCCGCATCGCTTACACAAGTCACCTTTGGCCGTGCCGTTATTCAGCTGTTGTGATGAAAATTTTTAACCTCAAAGGATCACAACATACTGAAAATGAATTCACACAACACAGATACTTAGTATGCCTCAACACCAATATGGCTAACATGAGCTTGCTGTTCTGGATAAGACCAAAGTCACATGGTCATAGATTATGATATGAAATGAAAGACCTTGCCATAAGAAATATCTACAAAATATGAAAGCCTAAATAGATCAGGAGATATATGAATAGGTCAGATTTTAATTTAAAGTAGGTCAAATTTCAAGGTCATACACCAAGGTATAAAAAGGTCTTACCATAAAGAATCTTAAAATATACAAAATATGAAAGCCCTCGCTAAAAAGTTACGTATATATGTGTATGTATATATATATATATATATATTATATATATATATATATATATATATATATATGTTATGTCTGCACTATGTCAGGAAGATTTCATGTAAATTTCCACTTTTCTGGTGCTATAGTTCTTAAAAAAAGATTGTTAGATGACCCCACCCTAATTTTGCCTTCTTATGGTTATCTCTGAGACTCCTTAGAAGCCCCATGCCCCATGCCCCTTTATTTGAACAAACTTAAATACCCTTCACACAAGGATGATTTAATGTACCAAGTTTGATTGAAATTGGCCCAGTGGTTTTGGAGAAGCTGATGGACAGACGGCAGGCAAAAGATGATCAGAATTTTAAAAGCTCGGCTGAGCTCAAAACAAAACAAAACCAGCTGTCATATTAATTTTATTTTATTTTTTTAATTCTTTATATCATAATCAAGTTTTATTCTAATCTAATGCAATAGATACTGCTTATGCAACATGCATAATTTTTAATACATGTGAGATTGGGTAACAAGCATTTTTCTGAACCATTATATATAAAATATAACTTAATTTGAATCAAAATATCATTTACAGATATCTCATTCATCCTTCATCCCCAATGGAAGTTGATCATTCAAGAATCTGGAATTAAAGAGAAATACAAATAAGAGGGATACCACATCAAAGCATAGCAATACAATAATAAACTATTTCTACCATTCTAAAAATGAGGATCAGAATGGCCTTCATTGGGGGTGTTCTGGGGAAGATTAATGCATACATGGGCATATAAGCATGACTGATAAGAATTGATTGTGCATGTATTCACACTCTGGTCCAAACTCAACATAACTACACTGTATAATCTACAAATATTCACATTTAAATAAGCCTTACAGAAATTTTGAGAGGGAAAATATAGTTTGAAATTTAAATTGTAAGTCATATTCAACAATGGAAAATTTTCACTTCAAGTCATGAAAATAAAATTAGAATTTTGTCCCATTGGAATAATTAATTGCCTGTAGATGTACTACAAAGAAATAAAAAAAAACAACAACATAATTTCCTATTTCTAAAGTTTCTAATATAAGTAATTTATTTATCTATAGTGACATACAATGTATATATATATATACATTCTCATTTTATGTAAATGGGCAGTATAAAAATAAATCAAACACCTGTCCCATTGAACCTATATACCAATTTAAACACAAACTTGATAAAATACATAAATCAGCATCTAGTATACAAAGCTTTTCCAATAATTTACCATGTACAGTACCCAAAGATATGTAACCTTAACAAAATTTATAAACAAAATGAAGTATCCTTAGTAATAATAAATCTATGATAGCACTGAAAGCATGTCACATTCACAAACTTCACATTTCAATTTACATTGTACATAATTCAGAGTAAAATACTCAAAATAATTCATTATCAAGTGTAATGCTTGTCATTCCTGTTGCAAACAAAAATTGTATATAAGTTGTCCAAAAAAAAAATAAACATCATTTGATAAGATGCCTGTAGGTTACATATCTCATCTTTATATTGACTCTTTAATTCTGGTATGATGTTAAATGTCCCATCATTGTATCACTTCCATCATAACTCAATCTTCAGAACCATGATTTCAACCTTCACCAGTGCCAAATCCAACTGCCTTAGGACTTTTAAAAGAGTGTGTGTTTGAGAATGCAGCCCAAAGTCAGTTGTAACAAACTCACAGTGGTTCTGAATTGACTAAAAAATGTGTGAAAAGTTGACAGTTAAAAAATGTTAGGACAATTTTTATCAGAAAAGCTCATCTTGGCTAAAAGAAAAATTATAAATGCATGAATTAACAAGAGGCCCACAGGCCTTATCGGTCACCTGAGTATTGGTTAAAAGTATCACTACTCCCATTAAGATCATATTATTTAAATGTTTTACACATATATACCGTATATACTATACAATACTAAGTTTTGGTCCCACCCTGGTCTCAGAACCTCTACCCCATGGATCATGAAATATACAATTTTGGTAAAGGCCTTCCTGCTGTACATCACTATGTATTTAGTTTTTCTTGTACACATGTACGGTTGTAGAAAAGACTTTTGAAAATTGGTCAATTTTTGCCAGTATTTGCCCTGCCCCTAAGGCCCCAGGGATGCAGGAGTACTGAAATTTACAATTTATGTCCCCCTTGTCCTAAGAATGCTTCATACCAAATTTGAAAAGAATTGGAATAGTAGTTATTGTCAACGCACGTTGCACGACATACGTTGCCGGACAACAACCATTTGCAATAGGTCACCTGAGTTTACTCAGGTGACCTAAAGATCCAGATGTGTTTGTGAAACGCTGATGCCCCGGATTACAACAAAGTGGAATCAGGTCAAAGGTCAATGTTAAAGTCACAAGGTCAAAGGTTTTGTTGTCAGTGGAAAGTTGTTGCCAAAAGAAATATACACGTACATACCAAATTTAAAGCTCCACCTCTGATGGTGTAAAATATATGACCAAGGTTGAAGTTTTTTGCGACAGACAGACCAAAAAGAATATGACCCCTAATCTTTGAAACTGGGGTCATAAAAGAGTGGGGAAAGTGGCAGAAGCAGGCTTTTGGGCTGTGAAACTCACCTGATTCAGCTGGAAAATAGTTGATTTTTGTGACAGTTTGTCCTGTGACAAAGGTCTTGGATGAGAACACTTGCATAAAAGTTTCAGGATCAACATGATGGGGGGGGGGGGGGGGGGGGGGTGTTGTATCATACAGTTATTGACTGTTAATAACGAAATCATTTGAAGCTGGGAGTTTTCAGGTCGTATGGGGCTTTAATGAATATTTGAAGGTATGTTTAGACACAAATATAGTAGGAAAATATGTTAAGAATTTTTTTATATTAAATTTATGAGACAGTAACTCAAGAATACAACGATATAAGGCCTCAACCGTGCGCAGCTTTTTGTGCGCCGTAAATCGAAGGTTTTTATAAGGGGTAGCTCTCTGTTATGTCAAAATATTTTTTCAGAGAGCTGCAGCTAGGGCTATGCAAACTGCTAAAAAGTAACAAATTTCAAAAAAAAAAATTCTCTGGAACCACCTATGTGTAAGAACAAGAGGCCCAGGGGCCTTATAGGTCACCTGAGTGTCATGTAACAACCTTCCAATGTTTGAATTTGGTTTGTGTTTAAATATAAGAATTTTGCTTTTGGATGGAAGAAACATTGAATAGCTATGTGGTCAGCCCCGCCTTTGCACCAGAACCCCTGACCCAGGGGCCATAAATTTCAGTTTTGAAAGAAGCATCCTTGATCATCATTATCATACTATTAGTTTGTCTACTTAATACCCAGCAGCAGAGGAAAAGATTTTCAAAGAAATAAAATGCATTTTCACTATATGATCAATAGGGACCCACCCTAATACCAGAACCCCTGACCCAGGGGCCATGAATTTCACAATTTTGAAAGAGGCATCCTTGCTCATCATAACCATGCTATTGGTTTGTCTACTTAATACCCAAGGACAGAGAAGAAGATTTTCAAAGAAATAATACATTTTCACTATATGACTTATAGAGCCCCACCCTAGCACCAGAACCCCTGATCCAGGGGCCATGAATTTCACAATTTTTAACAAGAGGTACTGTGATCAATGCTCACTAAGAATACCCCCCGCTTACCCCAATCTCCCAAAGGGTGTTGGTAATAGGTATAAACTACCTCTTTTCTGAGTGTTGCTACTTCGATGTCCAGTGCACTTGACCTTTGACCTTTTGACCCCAAAATCGATAGGGAACATCTTCATCCCATGGGTAGTCCATATGTTTGATATGGTGACTGTAGGTGGAAAGGATAACGCTTTAGAGCCCGGAAACCAATATTGCTACTTCAATGTCCAGTGCATTTGACCTTTTGACCCCAAAATCGATAGGGAACATCTTCATCCTATGGGTAGTCCATATGTATGATATGGTGACTGTAGGTGGAAAGGATAACACTTTAGAGCCCGGAAACCACATTGCTACTTCGATGTCCAGTGTGCTTGACCTTTGACCTTTTGACCCCAAAATAGATAGGGAACATCTTCATCCCATGGGTAGGGCCAAAATTAAAAATAGCTTTGTTTCCCGCACCCGACCGACCGTGTGAAAACATTGCGACCAAATTTTTTTTTTCGGTCATTGGACGTTCTTTTTTTTTTTTTAAACCCGGAATCGTTCCGTATATTATTTTGAGCCTTGGAGTTATTTCCCTTGTACAGAATTTAGCCTGGTTCCCGAGGCCTTCCGATGTGCAAGCACATCGGAAGGCCTCGGGAACCAGGCTAGTACAGAATTCTGTGGATAACCGGAACTACTCGGCCATTTCCAACACACAAAGTATGGACAAAAGCGGAGTTGCTCCGAAAGAGAAATTTTTACGACCAGACAGTCATAATTTGAAAACATGGCGAAGTTCGCCGTGTTTTCTGTCACAATTTTTAGGGACGACCGTGAGATCGTAACCAAAACTATTCGAAAGATAGATCTGAGCAATACATCGGAAAACGTCCTTTCATCATTTAAATGTTTATACGAAATCCGTTTAACATTATAAATTTATACGCAATCTTTATAGCACTGTAACGTTAACAAATATTTACTACCATAACTAAAAGTTTCTTATCGTATATGCTTACAAACCCTTACAACATCTAAACTTACAACATCTAAATTTACAAACATTAATAATTATTATATTAAACTTAATTTTACAGCATTCTAATGAACTTTTGGCATTCAATAAAGTGTGGCCGAGTGGTTAGAGCGTTGGGCTCAAGATCACACGCCCTACCATCTATATGTGCGCGGTTTCGAATCCTGTTTACGCCAAAAAAAAATTCTTTCTTTCTTTCTTTCTTTCAATATAAGAAGAAGATTTTCAAAGAATTTCTACATTTTCACTATATGACCAATAGAGCCCCACCCTAACACAAGAACCCCTGCCCCAGGGGCCATGAATTTCACAATTTTGGTAGAGGGCTCAACGCTCATTATAATTATGCCCACAGTTTGGCTTCTTGATGTCCAGGAGTAAAGAAGAAGATTTTTTTTAAATTACACTCATTTTGATGGTTTTTGCCCCACCCCTCAGGCCCCAGGGGGGCAGGGACCACGAATTTCACAATTTTTGTTCCCCTCTACCCACAGATGCTATATGCCAAAATTGGTTGAAATTGGTTCAGGGGTTTCAGAGAAGAAGCTGAAAATGTTCAAATGTTAACGCACGACGACGGACAAAAACAGATAGCAATAGGTCACCTGAATGAATTCAGGTGACCTAAAAACTAAATGCATTGTGATGTAGAACAGGAAGGCCTCTACCAAAACTGTTACATGTAATTTTATGATTCTCTAGATTTTGTAACCCTTGGGACTAGTGATACTTTTGACTAATATACTCAGGTGACTGATAAGGCCTGTGGGGCTCTTGTTTAATTAAGAAATCTTATATACACATACATGTACATTTAATCATGTAATCTAAAGGTCTGTTTTAAGAAAATAAATATAATTATATGAAATCTTAAATGGTTTTTGTTTAAAAGTCAAATACTGTAAAATATATACATGTATACCTAATCAGATATGTGCGATTTGTAATATGTAAATAAACATTTGCAGGTCAAGTTCTCGATGGATTCACCTTGTATGGTCTTATCATCTCAATGTGACTGTAAAGCTGGAAATGGTCATTGCAGCCATTGTGTTGGACTGTTATACCTATTGTGTCATTTCCAAAAGCTTGGTCTGAAAGGTAGTGTAGAAATGGAACTTAATATATATTTTATTTCACTTCTAGAAAATTGTATAGTTGTAATTTGTACTGATATTATGTCACAAGAAAACTAAAAACATGTGAATCAGCTTTGCTCATTCAATACACCTAAATATCACAATCACTTTATCTCTTCTGTGGAAATTTTTAGGAGTACCATGTTTATCAACATATTTAAGTTGTAGATTATTATTTTAGAGTATAAAGTGTTCCCCCCAGGCCCTAGGTTTTACACTACCAAAAAAATCATTTTACATACCATATATTAAATATATGATAAAATTTTACAGCTGTTCCACCCAAGACATCCCTGCCTCAGCACTGGAACATTCCACAGAGGACTGAAAACAAGTTGACAACATTGAAGTATATAAAGTGAAGCCGAAGACAAGTCAACCTAAGAGGAAAAGAAAAATAACTGAAGGCATTCTTCCCAATGTGTATTGCCCTGTAAAAAAAAACCAATCCCGAGCAATGAATTGAAAGACACTTTAATCAAGCAACTTACAGCAATCGGTAGTGATGCCCAAATTTTAAAAGTTTTTGGCACTGATGAAGAAAATTGTGAAACTGTTCCCTCTCAATTTGGTCCAGTGCCTGTTGGATCTCCCCTTTCCTACCAGCAGAAGATTTCTAAGTCAGATGGTGACCTTATTATCAACAACCCTGATCAACAGACTTTTCCTGATTGTGAATTACCCAACCTTATTTCAGAATATAGTACTGTTCTGAACTATGCAGATTTTCATGTATCTATGGGACTACATATTAATCATGATTTTGTTATAGAATTAGAAAAGCAAACAAATGAACAAAGTTATAACAAGACATGGCATGATGTCAGTAGAAATCGCATAACGTCTTCCATATTCAAAGATATTTGTAGTAGAAAATCTGACTTTGAAAGCCTTGCTACAAGAATACTACAGACCAAAAACATTCAAACTGCTGCCATGAAATATGGACTTGAACATGAACCTGAAGCTGCAAAGTTGTACTCCGAAATCACAATGAATAATGTGTACAAGTGCGGTTTTGTACTTAATCCAACTGTACCTCATCTTGGGACGTCTCCTGACCGTAAAGTCCATGACCCTACAAGCATACCTCAGTTTGGCCTTCTTGAAATTAAGTGTCCCGACAAGGATTCATTTGTAGATTGTAAATATCTAGTGAAGAACAAAACTAATGGAACATACAAACTGAAATCAAGTCACAGTTACTTTACCAAGTAATGGGCCAATGGCACTGACGGACTTAACATGGTGCGATTTCTTTGTCAATTGCCGTCAGGACTATCACAAGGAGAGAATTCATTTTGACAGTGATAAATGGGCTGACATGAAAATTTCTCTTGATAAATTTTATTTCGAATTTCTACTACCAGCAATTTGTAAAAATTGTCAAAATTAAAATAACTTCAAAATTGAAGGTATTGTCATTTAATTTTTCATTCTACCATATTGAAAGTTTCAAAGAAAAAATGCTCTCGGAGTTTTAGAACTTTTATTACACAATGCTGTTTTAGATGTACAGTACTGTATTAGTTGTACATGAATGTTACATTAATAGCTTAAAGGTATGACACATTTTATTGGCATATGATTGTCACAGGAATACATATGTAGTATATTTCTCTACAACTCCCTTCTTCTTGTGTATAAAAATGGAACAAGTATTCCAAGAATAACTGATCTGTTTCAATAGAATGTAACTTTGCACAATTTGATACCAACAAATTAATACAAAATAATTCTGAAAGTAAAACATGTTTTGTTGTAAATACTAAAAATTCTTGCACTGAAAAATTTTATGCAATTGCGAAGTTGTAGTTTAAAACAATGGACCTCGAAAATTTCTTAAAATTGTACAAACAGTCCAAATCTGATTTATTGAAGAAACCAAGTTCAATGGAATAACTCCATCAAATATATGGTATTCTTTAATTCTACGAATTGCTCTTTCTACATGTATCCGTAATCGGGCAATTTCATGAGTTTTGCCCACCTCCTCTTGCGAAAACTTCCCTTTATGACCGAGAAATGGAGGAATTACTACAGTTGCATGTTTAGTGTCTAACAAGTCTTGAATAAGAAACCCTTTGTCCACCATGACCTGATCATTTTCTTCAATCAGATCAATGATCCCTGACCTTGCAGTGATATCCTTATCAGATATACAACCTGTGTACAGAGAACTTACAAATGAAACACTACCGAATAGTGTAATACCTATAAGACTTTTAAACGTTGTATGACTCTTATAATTCGAATATGTTTCTGAATTTAAGACCTTTGAGCTTGGTGTTTGTACTTTAATTTCAGTACAATCTAAGATCACTCTTGTATTTGGGTATGTACATTTAAAGCAGGCAGGCATATTTTGATCTACAATTCTGCGGGAGGGCCAAATACATAAACTTCCAAACATTGCATACAAATAATTGGCCCATGTAATAAGTATTCTACTGACAGATGCTTGGGAAATATTGAACCTAACAGCAAGATCTTGTTCGGGAAATCCTTGTCGAACTCTACACATAAACATAAAAAACTGATCTATTAGGCTTAATGACATGCAATCATCTTTGAACGGAGTTGTTTTAATTTTGTCTATGTTGGAAGAATGTCTTTGCATCTGTGTCCAACGTACCATAGTTGTTGCTGTAGGTTGCAATGCAGTGAAAATACTGACAAATGTTTTATAGTCTGTAAACCCTGTGTAAAAGTTTATCAATTCTGCATCTAAAGAAAATCTTTGCACACCGAATTTTTCAGCCTTCAGTCCTTCTACTTGACATTGTAAAACATCAATTTCTTTCTGGGCAGCTTCCAATTTACTGTTGGGTGAAGATGGTTCCACAGTATAGTCATGGTCTTTAGATATCATAGGTACCAGAGGCTGCGATTCACCTTGAAGAATTGAAGGACTGACACCAGAATCGTTGATATCCATTGGTTCTTCAGAGCAAGTGGCACGCCTGTCAATAAAATTCATAGGCATTGAAAAATACATAAACAAAGCAGCAATATCTTCGTATTACAATTTACATAAAAATTCAGTAAGAGTCAAGTGGTGTTAATTGTAATGGGGATTGTCACAGACATCTCCCAAGCACCCCACCATTTAAATATGGTTTATGACTTGTGTTCATGAGATTTAAAAACAAGAGGCCCATAAGCCTTATCGGTCACCTGAGTACTAGTGAAAAGTATCACAACTCCCAAGGTCTATGAAATCTAGAAAAAATATCTTGTTCTGAATATCTAAGCAGAATTTTAATGTTCAGCAACAGTTTAAAACAAGATGTGTTCTTAAAACTTCACTGCCCTCAAAAGTGCATACACTGATGAAAGGCTTTAGTTTACTCAGGTGACCTAAAAATCATAAATACACCAACAATGTATCGCATCATTAGGGAATTTACAATGAGTCCCAAACACATACTATAGGTATATTCAGTAGAAAACTCCATACTTTCTTGATCTTGTACACTGTAATATTAATAAAACCTTAGCCTAGGAGTCAATTTAGTAGATGATTCAATGTTCATTATAATCATGCAGGCATTTTGCTTCCTTGATGAGAAGTCGAGACGTTTTTAAAAATGTGATGCATTCTCAATATATGACCAAACTGACTCCACCCTAGGGCCAGGACCTTAAACTTACGTGGTCATTAATTTAACAATTTTGATAAAGGGTTCACTACATATTGCTCATATTAAATAATGCAAGATTTTAAAAAGATTGTATTAATTTTTATGGTTTTGGTCCCAGAGAGACAGGGACTATGACAGTCATAATTTTGTTCCCCTTTGCCCATAGAAGCTATCTACCAAAATTGGTTAGAATTGGTTCAGCCATTCAACATGTTAAATTCCATCATTTCATTTTAATAGCATTAGCGAAATAGGTTTAATTAATATTTCTGGAAAACTGGTGGACTGGTAAATTTAAGAAATAGTAATTACGAAGTTAGTGTACGAAAAATACAATGCGCGTTCATGCATTTTCGTTCTACACATCTATAGATGATATACTATCATCCTAAAAATGTTTAATATATTGATCCCTTGAGTAGTTTCTGAGGACACTCTCAGCCAGAAAGTACATGTATCAGAGAATAATAATAATAAGAAAATAACCGAGTAAAAACAAAATGTTCCCTAACTTTGTTTGGGGAGCATAATTTTTAAAAAAAAATATTTGTTAATATTAACAAGTGTCCTTTATTTCATTAGGTTGATTGAAAAGTTTAAAATCAAGGCAGCAGGTATTAACTTTTAAAGAGGCTAAATGATTAAATTCTATTACTATCATAGTATGATACAATGAAAGTGCCCCGAAATTGTCTTGCCGAGACGAAAAGAGCCCTTTTGAACATATGATTTGTGTGCCCTCTCTAGATCCTAGATTTTTTCCCTATTACAATCAAATATCGTTATTTTCCTCAAACTTCGAAGGCCCTGGCCCCTGAATTCAAGGGGTAAAAAAAACCCTGAATAATCAAATACTGATACAACTCTACATATATCTCTCATGATTTGCGATTGCATACAATATTGTCATCTAACTTGTTTGTTTTATATTGTGTGAGAGAAAACACTTCAAAACACATATATAAGTACACTTGACTTGGATATCAAGAATATATCACCAAGTGCTATCATCACGTTTTCAATTCAGTTATAAATCCTCATATTTTAGATTTCACAGTCACATCACGCAGCATATAGATATATACACAAACTTGTATATCAGAAATACTGGATAAAGGGGGTAAACATGATAAATAATACTTAATTATTTCAATTCAATTCAATTCTTTATTGGCACTAAAGCACATTATATAAGAATGTGTTGTTAGCCATACATAGATACACATATATATTGATACATTACAAAATATCAAACTGTTGAAAACTTATTTCTAACATTAAAACAGTCTCTGATGTATAGACAGGTTTGTTTTGTAGATACAAGGTTATGTGGATTTAGTAAACA
>NC_079166.1:17115809-17133385 GCF_947568905.1 Ostrea edulis
TCTTCAAGATCTTTCTGGTGATTCAGACATGGCTTCTCTAGTCTTAAACTAGTAGAAATAATACAGTGATCAGACAATTCATTTGGTGTATCAACATTGAAATAAATTATCTTGTGATACAAAGTATTAGATGCTAACATATAATCCACTGTGCTTTTGCCATTAGAATTGAAAAAAGTATAGAAACCCAAGGAATCACCAAGAAATCTGCCATTTAACATCCGTAGATGAGATGACTTGCACATTTTAGTAAGAAGTTCACCATGGATATTTGATTGTTTGTCTAAATAATTGCGGGGGAGATTTATGTCTGGTGTATAACAGTTAGGTACTGGGCAATCTGAGAAAGTTTGTCTTATTTCATCTGATGACAGGTAATCAGTTAATCCCCCTGTTCTGGCATTAAAGTCGCCACACAAAAGAACTTCCCCTTCTTTCATAAATTCAACAACTTCATTTTCAAGTTGATTAAATACAGTTTCTGAGAAATCTTTCCTGCAGTAGGGTTTAATATAGCAAAAACAACAGAATAATGGTTTCTTCATCTGTAACCCTACATTCTCTGAGTCTATTCTAATCCATAATGTGGAATCACTTCCTTTTAACATTTTGACATGTCGCAAATTTGGTTTTGTGTATACTAAAATACCACCAGAGCTTCTTCCTCTTTTCTTTGCTTTTTTTGCAGAAACAACAAATGGTGTTGTAAAACCAGGGATATTTCCTGGTGATTCCTTTGACATAGTTTCTAAGAAACACATGATATCATATTTTGAACACACTTTTGTAACATCATCTAACTTAGAAATATTCAAGCCATGAATATTCCAACAACCTAACCTAAACATTTATGAATCCTATGAAAAAACATATAAAACCATATACAGCGAAAAAAATGAAGGTACAGTAATTTTTGAAAAATCAAACTAATACAATGCTAAGAATAACAATAATATAGCAATGATACCATAGTTAGATACTACAAGTTTCATGTTGGGCAACATGCATGTTTTGTCAGATTATCAACATATTCAAAAATTATAAAACAACTACAAACTGATCCACAGATACTTGATATATGCATTAGAGTACATAATTGATTGAAAATGCTGAGGGACTATTGAATCATTTTCAATAGTTGGTTAAACACGGTGCTTAACTGCTTTTGCTTGCTTGTAAGATAATCACCCTGAGTTTTGTTTCCGTCAATATATCGAGGACCACGGTTCTGAGGGCCACTATACCAATGGTTGTGAGGGCCATTTCGGAGGTCATTATATCGGGGACCACGGTTCTGAGGGCCACGATACCAATGGTTGTGAGGGCCGTTTTGCATGTATCCACCATTACGACTGTTATGCTGTCTATGAGTGTTAGTTCTTTTACGCCCATAACTTGTTTCGGTCCTTTCGTTACTGAATTCTCCTGCATGGTTAGAGTTTCTTTCAGAGTTTTCGCTTCGCGCACTGTAGTCTTTGTAGGGTTTCATTCCAAGCTTGTGATTTAGATGGTCTTTCATTAGTTTCACCAACGTTTTTCGTCCATCATCATTTAGATGTACACCATCAACCCCGTACAGCTGGGGATTTTCCGCATTTAGGTATGAGTCGACTCTAATAAAATAAACATTTTCTGTGTCCTTTAATGACTCGCTCAGTTTGTCATTTACAGTTCTGACGCGATCATTATAGTCTTCTTGATCCATTCTCTCCAGTAGAGACAGAATGTGTACACTGCACTGCTTCTTCTGCGCACAGACCACAAGATTTTCTATCTGAGTAACTATAGACTCCGACGATTTTGTTGCAATATCATTGCTGCCAACACCAACAACTATATGCTGAGGGGACTCTAAAGATTGTACATACTGCATAGCTCCCTCTAGATTCTTCTTTCCAGCACCTAGAACATGAATGTTTATATCTTGGTTTTTGTACATCCTTCGAGGGTCAATACCATTTCCATGTGAATCCATTACAATCTCAATTTTATGAGAAGGACGTGACAGTGGTTTCGTTGGCTCAGATATTTCATTGGGATGCTCTGTTGGCATAGATGATGTGTCCTCTTCTGTGGACAAACATGTATGTGTATATTGTTTCTGAACTCCGTCCACATGTTTTTGATGGCTTGTTTCGAACATCACTTCGTTTTCACATGTCCGAGTTTGTGGCCAACTTTTGGATATGGTAACCATGGTCTGAGATTTTAACACTGCTACATCTTTTTGTAAGAGTTTTATTTCTTTCTGTGTATTTGTTTTCAGTTCATGTAACTCATTTCTCAATTGAATGTTTTCTTTGAGAATTGGGTCCAGATATCTTTCAAGAGTAATCTGCATAGTTTTTTCAATGTTTTTTTCAGTGAGAGTTGTGAATTTTTCTTCTAAACAAGAAACTGTAGGTAAAATTTTACAGACTTCACACTCCAACATCTGAATACTCTGATTCATCTTCTTTATTTCACATTGAACACTTTGAATATCATTAGGTAGAACAGGTTTTGGTGAAACCACACGAGGTGTCGATGTACTAATTTTTTTCACAAAAGTGATGGAATCATCACCAAGAACACTTTTAAAGTCTTTATCATCTGCACAGCTGGAGTCATTTAACAATATATTTTCAGTTGGTGGAAACATTTGTTCTGTATGCTTTACGCGTATACCATCAGCAATGTCAACAATGTTTTTCAAATAGTGGAATTCATGATCCGCCCACCACACATACTGTTGTCCCTGAACAGTTATAAGATGAGTGTTTGGGTAAATGTGAAAAGTTATGAGTTTCTCATCAGTCTCGGTGTCGTAGTCTGCATATTTGCTGTTTCTTTTTTTCAGCTGTATGAATACCTCATTGACTTAATCGTTTTCATTCTTCTTATCTACCCATTCACACACAAAGTTACAAACTTCTTCAGCAGAAAGATAATATCTGCAACCTATGGCTTTGATCCAGTACAACAATCTTTCATGAGATTTAACTCGAAATCCTAGCATGTTTGCGTTCGGGTTATACAATTCTATATTCAAATCTTCATAAGGAGCATTTGCACCTTTACCTGACGGTGTATGTGGTTTTTCAGGTATTTTATATTTCTCAAAAACATGTGAAGTCCACTCTCTGGTGTGCATTACAGCACTTTCTTTTAATTTACCTAGGTCTGAGAAGACCGCCGCCATTTTGGATCTTGTCTGGTATGATGTCGACATTTTTGATAATCAATTTCCAGTAATTTATTCAATGAAAGACTTTGGAATATGCGAACAGACGTTAACACTAGTATAATAGTTCACTGTTTCACAAATTTTTTCGCTGTAAACTGGTTTTACATACCGATTTCAATGTTTTTTCTTCTGTACATATTTTGGCGCCTGTTATTATCGATCGGGATCGGAATTCATGTTTTAATTATAATTAATAAATGCTCTATCGTCTTTATTCACAATTCTCAAGCTATAAATCGTATTTGTAAAGGATTTGATAGGACCACATTGAAACATCATATGTAATAGGAAAACCATCATTTACAACTGATATTTCATACAACATTTCACGTTCCTTCAATCTAGCATTGCTAACAGACGTACGTGTATGTTACAAACAATTTGGAATATTTGACACTATCATTCTCTGACAGTGGAAATAATGTATCATGATTGACGGAATGTAAAGTTCGATCTTCAATACAATTGAGTAGTTTATGATATAAGAAATGTACGTTACAATATATAAGGTGTATCCCCCCATAATGTCGTAATTATATGTAGTCAGAATCATCATCTACAATTTCAGAAATGGGAACGATATCGTCTAAAAATTGGCATATCTATGTTAAATTTGTTTACATCACCAGATTTCAAAATCAGTGATCTCGTCAAACTTGTATCCAATTACTAATTTCTGCATTGTTTCTGATTTCATTAGAATCTTAAACATAAAGAACTTCAAAACCACGCGGTCATATACTTTGTGCAAAGTTAGACAAATTTTTAACACAATGTCGTATGATTTGGTAACGTATGCTAGTCAGTAACGCAGGTTTCGAACAATGCATTGTTGCTTAAACAAAGGTTAAGGACATTTCATAAATTTTTATATTCGATTACAAATACTCAAGATGAATGAAACGTACAGTATTTCATGTTTCATGTATTATACTATTTTCACCAGGCATATATTGCATTGAAAAACTCGTTTTTTCAAAACATGAAATACTGTACGTTTCATTCTTATCCATACGCTTAGAGAACACAATATTAAAATTTGGATAAATATATTCTCTTTTAAAAATGAAACCTATGGATCGGCGACATGACTTTATAAGATACACATTTACAGAGCTCCAGTTAATTTTTTATCACAAAGAGTATTTACCCCCTGATTTTCAAATCAATGAGTATTTTGCTTTTCAGAAAAATTCAAATGTGTATTTTTTTAATTTACTGATTATCGTTGCTCTTTTGCACAGCACAGAAGATGTCACCAGATAAACGATACTTCTTCCGTTAAACTTGAACTTAAAGTTTATACTAAAAGGCCGCTCCAGCTATTTACGGAGAAAATCCTTTGTAGTTCTTTAATTTAAAACTATTCATTGTCATTTGAAATTTGATATTTATCATTGATGCATTGAATTTGAATATGTCAGACATTCAAGTCACATGATTATGATCTAATTTTGTATATCATTCGTCCACGATCGATAATACAAGGGTTTTTTTCCCTGTGCTTTCGACTGCACACTAACTCTTTAAGAAAGAAAGTATAACAATTAGGAATATATAATAGTGTTTTGAGTTAACTCTTCCAATTTTTCAAAATTATGATTGTCATCCAAATGTATTTCATAGCGCTAAATATCATGCTTTTTATTTCATCAAAATGGATGAAAAAATGCGGTCAAAAAAATTGTTTAAAAGTATATGGTTTTGTATTAAATACATAGTGGACATTTTCTTTGGGAACTTACTTATGACCTAGTACTGTATATTATGTTTACATATCAATGGATAAATATATGTTAATTTCCAGTTATGGCAACCATTTCTTTTAAAAATTCTCATTGAATTTCTAAATGGAATAGGTATGTACTAATAAAACAATAAAAAAAAAAAAAAGAGAAAACAAATACTACGTTAAAGGAGCCTGCATGTGCATATTTTTTTTATACTTGCATAATGTACTTACTAAACTATAATTATACTGAATTTATTGCAGTTTTATATGTATTCAAGCAACAATATCATTTTCAGCTGTTTCTGAAACAGTTGGGTTAACTTATCTAATATATCTGGTTGTTAATTTTAATCACCCGGTAAATAAGCACTATACATAGCTTATAGTGTAAACAATTTGTAAGGAAGAAATTTTGTCTTGCAAGAAAATTATTTAATCACTTAAATTACATACTCATGCCTGCTTTTGAGATTAAAAAGTGTTTGAAATAATTAAATACTGGTGTTAAATTCATGATATTTAATAAAAAAAAATAAATTAAAATTCCATTGAATTCATTTTGGTGACAAAATGACAGGTGATGGGGCATCAACTTATATTAAAAACTAAAAAAAAATATACATATATTTGAATTTATAAACTTAGAACAACCCACCATCATTTAAACTACATCATCGTCTTTAATTTGATCGGGCGTGGTATACCTTATAATACGTCACAAGCAATGGCGCCGGCAAATGGCGCCGGATGTATTGGATTTTTCTATGAATTGGCTGTATAACGGTAACGGTACCAATTCAGTGTACCATTTTTTCCAGATAACCATTTCTCAACCCATCTAAGAGGATATCCTGTGTATATTATCGCAGTATTGTGTATAGTGTACTTTTTTCTGGGTATAGCACTTTTTGGGGGGTATTGCACAAATTCCAGGCACCGCAAAACAACATACATCAGAGATTTTCGAGGTGGACGTCTAGGAGGTGTTCTTTTTGTCCAATCATTAATGATGGCACCGCAGTAGTTCACAGCTATAACGACAGCGTCGTATACACGTTGTGGTGACTGTCGGTACGACCAGGAACGGCGTTTATCCTTCCACAAGTTGCCAGTGGACTCAAGAAAGCGAAAACAATGGATCTTCAAAATAAGAAGGGATTTGGGACCAAAGTATAGGGGAATGCGGGTGGTTTCGCAATGGTGGAGAGAATCGAATAGAAGCACCCGTGGGTAACCGACGATGTCATCTTATATGAATAACACAAAGTGTCTGTTTTTCATATATTTTATTTCACATTAGATACTTTATGGATATAAACACTTTATGTACATAAATAACCCTTATATATTAAACTGGTTAAATCACACACATTGCTGTCTTAAAAAAAAATGTTACAGTCCATGTTGATTCGTCAATTCCATTTGTCGAGCGGAAGAGCAATCCATTTCTTTGTCGTATAAGTGTTGTGTTGGGCTTGTGTCATAGTATCTAATATGTACAAACGCTTCTTCCTATTAGAATCTTTGTGCCGATACGTGGCAATCATCTCCATTCTCAAACTCCATGATAGTGTTTTTTGCTGTACACTTGTAATCTTTTTCTTCTTCAATGGGTCCATTTTGTGATCTGCTAACTCTCCTTCTGCACTGAGTACTACATGGACACGGTGTGTATGCTCCTCCCCTTTCTTTTAACGTAGTATGACATGATAGCTTCACATCATTTTTCTTTGATGAAGTACTGTAATTTTCAATTATTTCAATGTCAGGAAGCACAATTTCACGTCCATAATTGGTAGACAAATAGTTTGTTGCTGTAAATATCTTATCTTGACTCCTCACTTCAAACTTTATATCCTTTGGCAATCTGTCATCAAAGTATGCCATGCTGATGATGATTGCAATATCCGCGCAATCATCAATTTTAGGCACGGTGATTTCTATAGCATTCCTTGAGCTACCATTAGATAATCGGTTTTTATTTTCATTCATAAAATACAAACTGAAGTGATCATGTGGTTCATCATAGCCGCTCCTTCGAAGTTTTACATTGTTTTCGTCTATAAATGAGATGCATGTTACCCTAAAGTTTTCGTTAGAACTGGACGGATCGGAGTTAGAAATATAATAGCCATCCTCGTCGAAGTTTTTAAAAGTAGGTCTGTCTCCAATGACTTCAATGTTTTTACCACACATTCTGTTGAAGCAATGCTGAGCAGCGTATATCACTTTTTGATTGCACATGACAGACATTTTAAAATTTAAAGTCATAATTTTTGTCATTTCAACTACAATTGGTACTGATACAGCATGGCTTTTGGCTTTCCTACCCTGAGCCTGAGGATAAACAATAACATGAAGTTGATCTAGTTGCTGTAATCTTAAAATCTGGAGTGCAATTTTTCTATGAAGCTTGTCACTACGCTTGTCACTAAGACTTTCTAACTCAACATATCTTGATGTAAATAGTATATAATACACATTGGTCGTTAAATTTCTATGTTCTAATTTTTGTAAAAAGTTCAAATTGTCATCAAAATCGATGAAAACTATTTCATCTACATCATCTGGAATATCCCTAGACCAGTGACGTGAACTGGTCATATTGGACATTGCAGATAGAATGCGATATAATCCATCCATAACGGTAACCATTATTGTAGTTTGCTTCTGGATCACACTAACGGATTTTTTGTCGTTTCAAATGGAGTTGTCGTTCGTTCCTGAGAATACTGTGTATGTATATATTCGGCAGTTACAGGTTTTCTAACTAATATTATTTTTTTTATAATATAAATTTTCATTCTAACACTAATACTCATTCCTGAGAATACTGTGTATGTATATATTCGGCAGTTACAGGTTTTCTAACTAATATTATTTTTTTTATAATATAAATTTTCATTCTAACACTAATACTCATTTTATATATACTACTCAAAATTTGATACGGATCATAGATATTTTTCAGTGGTCGACAACCCAACGCCAAGTCCATTTTGTGGCTCCTCAGCCACGACGCCATCCCTTCTAGACAGCAACCAGCCTACGTAACGACCACCTGAACGCCTCGGTGGTGAATGTATCCACTCAGACGATACGGAATCGGCTTCACAATGCAGGTTTCAACTCGAGAAGGGCATGTGTTCGAGTCCCTCTGACTGTTCGACACCGGCGGCAGCTAATTCATTTCTATATATATGCAGGATAGAACGATGGTTACAAAATAAAAGTTTTGAAATTTGCATAAATTAAAGATAAGACAATTCAGCGGCAATAACGATAACCGGTGGGTTGGTTTTTTAGTAATTTTTTTTTTCGATATATATATTTCTATATATACAATGGAAAAAAACCCAACAAATACAAAAACAAAACAAAACAAAACAAAAAACCTAATATTCTAAATTGAGTGTACAGTTCAATATGTATTTGGGTTGTCCAAAAAAATTGCGCCAATGGGATACGAACTCGCGCCTACCAAAGGTGAGAACCAGTGTGTTTTTGTGTGCTACGCTCTAACCACTCGGTCACGTCACGGAGGCCATTGTATAAGAGTGTTTTAGACACTGGATGTATATATGGACACTGGGGCTTTTTTATAGTATGATTTGTTCAGAAATTTTTTCTCTCTGCATTATTTGTGCCTTTTGATCAGAAACCAAATTTTTTCAGAAATGACTTAGGAATTCTCGCACAGGACAAAATCCAATATGGCGGACTCTATAGGTAATGGACGTATCATGGATTAATCAGGTGTGTTACTTTCGATTTCCGGTCATTAATTGCCAGAGTTAGACCTTAGAAAATGTAGGAATGCTTGGTTTTCCACGTGACATGCTTGTTTGATACAGTCTTATCCCTTTGTTTACAAGCAAGTATAGGCAATTCATCACTACATCAGCTCGCATATTTATCTACGTACAAGGTGAACGTGTGTTAAATTAAATGTAACTGTGTCACTTCGTTTTTTTTTCTATTATCGATGGGTTGCATTGGGTTACAGTAAAGATGTATACTGAGTTTTACAAATGACACGCACCAATTTTCCTATTTTGAACCGGCAGTTTCAGATCGAATTTCCTCTAGACTCATTTTTTATTGTAATATTAAACGTATTTTGCTCTGATATGCCATAGGTGAAGTTTTATACGATGATGGAGGTGTTTTAATTATTAAGCATTTATTGGACTGTACAATATTACAGTTTCTCGAAATTATATATATTAATTATTTTAATTTCAGAAGAATTTCCATATATATGGAGAGAAGAAACATGATAGTGGATGGCAACAGGTATAATAAGATTTTTGTGGGTTGGTTCGTATTTTTAATATATTGACAAATGCTAATATACATTGTTTGTGTCAGTATTATATGTACGTTATTCATTTGTTTGTAACTCAAATGCATTGTTTTCTTTATAAGAGAACCGACTTCATACGCCTCAATTTAAAAATCTTATGTAGTAGCTAGGAATTCTATATATCTAACAACACAAACAAATTTTACATAATGTGAGGTATATAATATGACACAGATCTACAGTAGCATTTCATTGTTGTGCTATAATAGCTCGTACACCCAAGGGTCAAAAGTATTTCCACACTGATAATTTTCACTATATATTACATTCAATAATAACTTTTAAAGCGCTGATAAAACTAATTTTACTATAGCTATCGCTATAAAAATTTCACAAATCCTGCATAATCACCTATATTCAAATCTGCTATAGTTATTTTTATCTATACATTCACTTGGAGCTTTAAAATTTGAAGTTAATCTTACACATTTCATATTAATTAGCAATTTAAAAAGTCTTAGTCGTAATTCATAAATCGACCCACAAAAAATATAGATAAATCAATAACACTAAAAGTAACATTTGTCATAAATCTTGAGTGAATTCTTCATGTTATCTGAAAGTTTCATAATGATAACATTAATTATAAAATGTTGGTGAAGTTCTTAAAACATGAAAGTTGTAATGAAAATATGGTAAAAATTAGCAGTGCAGAAATATTTTCGACACTTGCTAAAGCTTCAAAGAAAATATGTAGAAGAAACCCCACATTCATCCTTGAAAACAAAGTTGTGCAGTTATAGTTTTCTCTCATTGTATTGAAAATTTCAAGATAGTTTTCAATATTTTGAATTTGTGGCACTTGTATATAGTGATGAAACGATTGTCGCCGATGATCGATTGTCGGTCGTTCAGAGACCCACGATGCTACTAATCGATTACAAAATAAGAGTCGCCGACATTGTTGACCAAATAAAATCCGGAAATCACTTAAACTTTGTTCAAATTTTATTTTCTGTATGTCAAACCCGATCAAAAATAAGCAAAGAAAATGGCGGGAGATATGAAGGACGGTAACAACAATGACATTCGACAGTCAAAATAAAGGAGTCTATCTCTGATATCTTTGATACATTGATATTATAGATAAATTCCATTACTTGATATATTGGAATTCTGATTTATATACCAGTGAATAAATGAAACAATGAAGAATTCAAATGTTGTTTCCATACATTTAATGATTCTGTTACATCTAATTTGAGGGGAAAACACTTAAATGCCAATTCCGATTATAATCGATTATTAATCGAGTACATGTGTCCGATTATTGCCGATAATCGATTGTTGTTTTAGGTCCGATTGCCCATCACTACTTGTATACCAAATTAATGATTCATAATATAGTTTTGTGATACTAAAAAGGAAAAGAAAGATAGCCAGATTGATCTATTTATTTTACCATGTAGTCTACAAGCTCCAGATGGAAAGAGACAGATAAAGATTTTCTAAAGGTGTATATAAGGACCCATCCTCCTCCAAACCAATTCATATTGGAAGGAATTGGCATCCAATTTGAAAGAAGTACTACAGACTTCCAGAACAGGTTAATAACTCCATAATTTGTTACAGTCTCCTATTGAAGTTTCCCACCTCTTACAGCAATAACAAAACAATTATTTGATTCTCTGGCATGTAAAGGTGTTCAGAAGTTTATCATATTCTGAAATATGTTCCTTTTTTTTAGTGGAAGAAAGTTAATCTCAAATTGATTAAACTCTATACTGACAATTTCTGGATTGATAAAACACAATAGTAACACGTGATTTGTTGACTAGTTTAGAATGAACTGACCTACCTTATTTTATTCCAGACACATCTGATGCAGAGAAGCAATAAATTCAGTAGACTTTATTGAAAATGAGAAATTTCTGAGTGAAAGTGAAGATTGTGGCACACAAGCAGACATTAGCATTTCCTCTCTTTTGTTTGTGTAAGTAAACCTGCATGAATATAAAACTTTAGATGAAATGGGGAAAATATACTGACCTCATTAAAATTCATAGTTGTTCATCTTCTTAAAAAAATACAGATTTGTTTCATTATTTATCTATAATAAAATTATGACATAATTTATATCTATGATGTATATATGTGGATTTAAATCAGGCCTGGGGTCAATTACATAACAATGTAATGCATTACATTACCATTACTTACATAACAATGTGATACATTACATTACCATTACTTACATAACAATGTGATACATTACATTACCATTACTTACATAACAATGTGATACATTACATTACCATTACTTACATAACAATGTAATGCATTACATTACCATTACTTACATAACAATGTGATACATTACATTACCATTACTTACATAACAATGTAATGCATTACATTACCATTACTTACATAACAATGTGATACATTACATTACCATTACTTACATAACAATGTAATGCATTACATTACCATTACTTACATAACAATGTGATACATTACCATTACTTACATAACAATGTAATACATTACATTACCATTACTTACATAACAATGTGATACATTACATTACCATTACTTACATAACAATGTAATGCATTACATTACCATTACTTACATAACAATGTGATACATTACCATTACTTACATAACAATGTAATACATTACATTACCATTACTTACATAACAATGTGATACATTACATTACCATTACTTACATAACAATGTAATGCATTACATTACCATTACTTACATAACAATGTGATACATTACCATTACTTACATAACAATGTAATACATTACATTACCATTACTTACATAACAATGTAATACATTACATTACCATTACTTACATAACAATGTAATGCATTACATTACCATTACTTACATAACAATGTGATACATTACATTACCATTACTTACATAACAATGTAATGCATTACATTACCATTACTTACATAACAATGTGATACATTACCATTACTTACATAACAATGTGATACATTACATTACCATTACTTACATAACAATGTGATACATTACCATTACTTACATAACAATGTAATACATTACATTACCATTACTTACATAACAATGTGATACATTACCATTACTTACATAACAATGTAATACATTACATTACCATTACTTACATAACAATGTAATACATTACATTACCATTACTTACATAACAATGTGATACATTACATTACCATTACTTAGAAATTTGACATTACCATTACTTCTATTTTGACATTACATTACACATTACTTGAGAGTGCATTACATTACATACTGATAATATAGAAATGGCAGAAAAATGATTTTTTTTTTAATGATTTATGAATAGAATATACGGTAAACGTAAGCACATCAATGTTAGGAAACACATTGATTGATTGATGTTTTCCGCCACACTCAACAATTTTTTAGTTGGTGGAAGAGGGAACCCAGATGCAATTTACCTGGGAAGAGACCACCGACCTTCCGAAAGTCAACTGGGAAACTTTCTCACTTACCGACACGAGCGGAATTCGAACCCGCACCGACAGGTTGTGTGATTTTGAGCGCGATGCTCTAACCACTTGGCCACGGAGGCCCCTGGAAACATATTGAAGCGTGGACTTACTATATACCTTAGGTATTAGAACTAAAATGTTATTCATTAAATGTTTTAATTCTTAAAAACAATATATATGAAGTTGATCTTTTTGTTCACAAGATCTAAAAGTCAATCGCTAACATAATGAATTAATCTAAACCTCCAAAATATCATCAAATCTTTGAAGTAATGTAATGTGATGTGCTTTGCAGAATGTTTTCTACAAGTAATGCATTACATTACCATTACTTGTAATGCAAAAATGACCCATTAAACATTACACTGAAATTGGCTGTCATTACATTACCAGTACACATTAACATTACCCCAGGCCTGATTTACATGTACTAATATTCCTGCCAATATGATCCATAACAATACAAATCTTTATTGAGTTGCCGCCAAACCAGATTGAATGATTATATGTCTAATTTATATGTCTGATTTATTATATTTACTAAGAGCTAAAACTGAAAATTTTAAACGTTCATACAGCTACTCTTCTGCATTCCTTTGGAACAAACTGTCTCAAAATGTTCGAAGCTCTGGTTCGGTTGGCATTTTTGATGGAATATTTTAATAGAAGTAGCACTGATACATCATGCTTTCCTCTTTTTGTTCAGGTGTGCCAAATGTAGTTGTGATATGGCACTGTGTGTGCGTGTGTCGTATGCTATTTTTTCTTCTTTCCTTTTATGTCATGTATTCATATTTAGGTAATAATTTTATCACTAATTAGGTGTGTCTTATGCTATATTTTCCCCCTTTTCCTTTTATATCGTATTCATGTTTAGATACTAATTTTAGATGTTAATTTTATGTTTGTGTATATGTTTTAATGCAGGACCACAATGGAAACTAGCTATATGCTAATTTGTGTTATCCTGGATAAATAAAGGCTATTATTATTGATAATGATGATACTGATTTTTGTGACATTGTTTTTAATTTCTAGATTAGAGTTGAGCATTTTGAGAGAGACTCTTCAGAAGTAGATATGGAGGTAGTTAGTTCTCAGAACAAGAAGTTAAGCTAACAGTAGGAGGAATAGCAACAAGAAGTTAAGCTAACAGTAGGAGGAATAGCAACAAGAAGTTAAGCTAACAGTAGGAGGAATAGCAGTTCATTCCACAGTATGGCCAAAGAAATTATCCAATACATGCAATCAAAGACTCGACTGAAAGAGAAGATTTGATGGAAGTTGAAGAATCTTCAAACTATATAACATAGACACATTTCAGTCACTTGTGGGGGGGGGGGGGGGGGGGGATAACATCTACATGTGTATGAGGATATTTGCCAACTTTCAGATGGGAGTTTGTTGCACAAGAAATGCTTGATCATCATCCTTTTTTTATTTGAAACCTTTTCTATGCAAATAATTGTTATAAATGAAATTTAGCTATTTTATTAGTAAACATGTTTTCTGCACAAGTGTGTGCCTTTGACATTTAATGCTATGATATTGAAATATTCTTAAACAATGGAAGATCTCTACCAGTTACTTCTAATGAAAGCCAAAAACAGGAATCGAACCTGTTCCTCTTCTGTACAGATCCGCAAGTGTGCACCAGTACACCAGGTTGACATATATTAAGAGCCATTCTCTGTAAGCATCAAAACGTGGAAAACGACCGACACGGATTTTGTCGAAATTTTACACAAAGTATACATACTTCAGTCCTTTAATCATGACACCTTTAAAAATGGGCTTTGACTCGTGTTTCCATGGCAACAAGACATCCAATTTGGTGCAAAGACGTGCCCCTCAGTAAATATTGAATTTTCCTTTATAAAAATGTGTTTATTCATTTTTCATTTAATTTCCATTGCTATTTAATTAAGCTATGTTGTGTGTAATTTTTTAAATAAAATTAATTTGCCGCAACGCCTTAACATGAAATATATGCCCTCAAATACCCAAAAATCCCACTGAAAATGAGAGAAAATTGTTTCAATTTTGTGCAAAAACACAACCACTGGTGGATTGTTCTTCCATTGATAAATGTGTATCGTATCTACTAGAATAACATATTAAAAAAATTAGAGATGTCATATTTCATTTAAGAAAATAAATTGATTTTAAGATTTGCGCTATTGCGAAAATATGCGAGTTTTTCCGAAATCTAGATCACCTCGACTCTTGACTGCAATGCGTATTCCAAGTATATTCATGATCAAGACAAGTTACGTCCCTTTTCTAAAGTGAAAGTAGAAAGTCATGAGTGGTGATTTGGATATTTTGAGCTGGTTTAAGTCTTTAAATCAACTAGAATTTTACATTTGATACTTAAGTGTTTGTCGGAGACCGTTATGCTCTCGATGGGTAGCTTTCAATGATGATGTATCAGTGGATTTACACTGCGATCGTGATTACAACAGTGAGAACTTGTATGCAAAAACTTCTGAGAAGATTAGCCGAAAAAGAAAAAGCACAGGTGGCATTAAATGTGTCCAATGCTGTTGTCATAAGAATTCAGATCCGTAAGTACTTTACTATCATTCATTTTGCCTCAGTTTGTAAAATAACTAGACAGTAAACAAATATATAGATCTATCCAATCCATATGCAATTCACCGTTGAACTGTTGAATATAAACTTCAAGCAAAATCTTGTACATGAGAAATGCCTGTGCCGATAGGTGTTTGTGAATAAGATTTATCACATTAACTTTAACGTTTGTATTATTAAAATATTCATAAATCTGTCAATTTAATTTCATCTTGAAGTTCTGATGTTATTTAAACTTATTAATCAGCAAGAAATATTTATTATTGTTAATATACATTTGTAGCTCTGACAGTCAGGGGTGCAGATTCAAGATTGGATGTTCTAAATGAAATCAAGACAGAAATATTTTCTCTGAGGAATGTATAAGACTCAGCATCATCATGACAACACAGTTGTGGGTCATTAAAATTAAAGTGGATCCAACATGGCTGGAACTTGTTTAAAGATTGTTCAGCTGGAATGTGTCCACTGAGAAAATCACAGAGGCTGAAACTGTTGGAGAATATTTGATGACCTGTTTTTGAATTTCTCATCACTTTTCATGGAAGGAACTGTACTCAACTGAATAATGCAACTGTACATGTCCATAGTTTACAGAAAAATACTTATATATATGCAAAAACAAATATAGTGTGTTAGTCATTGTTTACAAACTCATTTTTAGATAAAGCTTGAACATATAATTGAAGATTGTTTAATTTATTTTCTGCACTGACTGAGAGCTTCACAGACTGCAATTTAAAATGTACAATTTTAATCTAATAGAAAACAATCAGGATAAGTCTGACAGAAACAGGACAACTTTAAATTCATATTCTTAATATAACCAAGATGGACACAAAATTTGCTTTTAAAAACAAAATAATACCCCACCCCCCACCCCGAATTGGAAGTTGGGCAGTATTTTTTGTAATGCATGCATCTTATAAGTCATTCATCTACATGTATGACACATAAACCCATATTATAATTTTGATACAAAAACCAAAACCTGTTTTTAACAACAGCAATCTGGGCAATCCCCCACCCCTGTAAATTGTGTTGTTATAAACAATGGATGTTTTGGGAATTTTAATGGGCATTGATTTTGCATTGCAAATCTTTTTTATTGCCATCATCACAGAATCTGGTATTCATGGAAATTAATGAAATTATTTGCAACAAAGTAATTAGAAAAGTGCACTTATGTACTTATGGAGAAAGTACTGACACAAGCCAAAAGGCCATCCATATTCAGTTGGGTTTTTCCCCCACTAAAGTTGGATTAATCGAGAAATAAAGAAATGAAATGAAAGGGTGGTGTAGTGGTGTAAGTAGATTATGACCTAAGTAACATCATCTTTCTGGTACCTTGCAGCTTTAGTTGACACACAAAACAATTTAGAAATCGTTAGTACATATGTATGTGGGTAGCTGATAAAAATCAGTGTCAAGAAAATGTTGGGAAAAGAATGCATACTCAACCATTAATATACTACAGTTACATGTAGCTGCTACAGTTCCTATTTAATGTTTCCATGGAAACAAAACAGTCAGATTACCAACATTTTCATAACAGGACTTTTGGACTAGCTATCTCTGGTCAAAACTGACTCAACTGAGTATAAGTAGGTAAAATACTTGTAGTTTAAAATGTAAATGAAAAGAATTTATCTAAATCGCCAACATAATGTTTCCATGGAAGTAGGTTTCTATAGCAACTAAACTACAAATTGAATTCCTTCTTAATTAGTATATTTTAACCAGCCTATGAAGATAAAGTTATGATATTATAGAATAAATCTACTGAAGTACATGTACATTAAATTGTTTTCAATGATTATGGTTGCTGGCCCTATCGTTTCCATAGTAACACATTTTTCTTCATATTTTCTCCTTTGTAATAATTAAATTCAAATGATTAAACAGAGTCATATAATGGTTTTACAGGAAATACCTAGAGATAAATATGTAATTTTATTTTGTGAAAAGTATAAATTCTATTCAATACAAAGTAATTCAAACACATTAAAAAAAAAAATTGATTTTCATTTTAAATGTAATAATCTTCTATCAATTCCTTTTGACTTGAAGATTTTTTTGAATGTTTGCTACACCAACTAATCCAACTTATGACAAATCCATGGAAATTATGAAATTTGTACTTTATAACAATTATTAAGATTATGACAGAACACTTTC
>NC_079166.1:17133585-17148585 GCF_947568905.1 Ostrea edulis
CGCTCAGAACATATACGTTATAGAAAATAGATAACAAAAATAAACCCTTCATATCATCAGTATTTCAACAATTATTGATCTTTTGGACAAAGGTCTCTCAAGGTCATTTTGGATAGGTCAAGGTCACACAGAACACCTTGGGGAAAAGTCAGCATTTTTTTTTAACTGGAATTGATCATATCACAAATAGTAGGCAAAGGTCACTCAAAGCCATTTTGTAAAGTTAAAATCACTTATCTATGTAGCTTTTTCGGGAATTCTAAAGATATATGTATATTCTATGTAAAGAGAAAACTGATTGTATTGTTTTAAAAAGGTTACTTAAAATTCTACATATAATGTAAACAAATCGACTCCATCATTTTGTAATGCAAATCAAATATGTAATTAGTTGACTTTTCCCATTAGTTAACAATAGTAGTGATTGAGAAGATTATAAGCTTTGAAATTCTCATATAAAAGCAAAAACTCTCTCTCCCCCATGATTTAAAAAATGAGTCTGGGGATTTTTTTTTAGAAGCCCCCCCCCCCCCCCCCCCTTACGGATTAGGATTGTGATCGTTGTGTAAAATACCTTTTCGTTTTGCTTTCTTTTAAATTTGCTTATTCAAGAAATTTTGAGACTCCCCCCCCCCCCCCTCCTCCCCCCCCCCCCCCCCCCCCCCCCTGAAAAATGAGGATGTACATTGAGTTTGCAAATGCTCAATGCGTGCCAATCATAATTTTATTTTCATGGTGACTTAGCTTTTTTAGTTGGCACTAACGTACAGCACGTAAGTAACGTTTTTGGACGTTGCAACCGGAAGCGTTAAAGTTACGCCATGGTAACGTTGTTACGTTGTCACGGAGAAAGCGTCATGTTTTTGGCGTGCAACTTTCCAGCATCCGTTTCAACATGGTGAAAACGGAAAAACGTCTCTTATCCGACAATGATGACGTATCTGAGAATATCACAGTTACAAGTCGGGAATTCAGAAAAGATAGCTGGCAGTCATTTCTGATCTGTTTTGCCCTGTTGTTGAATAGAGCGTTTATCAACGGGGGTTCTTCATTCTTGGGGATTTTTTTCTCGTTGCCTTCGTTCAAGACATGAAGTCATCGACAGAGACTGCTGGTAAGGTGTTGTAATTCTTTGTATATTATAGTTCTAGAATGATAAAAAATTAACTACGCATTTGTTTAATCTCCATTGACGGAAAACCCGTGTATGGACTTCAGCAATTTACAAACATTCACCATATAATTTTCAAAGTTGAAAATGGGATTAGTTTTGAATTTCCAATATTTACTTTTCCACAATGTTTCGTTAGTAAAAATTCATTCATGCATTTTCATTTTTCGAGAGAAAAACAAACAAACAAACAAAAAACCAAAAAAACATTGTTTTTGTATCTCAGGTTCATATTCTGGAGTTTAATTCGGAAATGAATATGTTTGTATTGTTGTCTATTATACTGGGATGTACAATGTAGACGAGAATAGAAACGTGTTAGATTTTAGAATCACCTATAGAAAATAAATGTCCACAGGGGAATTAAAATTGCAGTAGCATTCTTAATAACCCTCGATAGTATTTTGTTAAAGTCCAATAGGGGATTTATTTTCGTTTAAGGATTTTTTAATGTCAATAAATATTCGCAAACACAAACAAATTCATCCGAATTTTTTGTTTGTTTGTTTTTTATTATCATTAATCTCAATAAGACTAAATTGGACAATTCTCGACGGTAGTTCTTTGATTTAATTTTAACCATGTTGTTAACGTGAAAGGAACCACCTTAAAATCACTTTTACAAAGATTTTGCATCTTCACTGTTGTTTCAAAGAAGAAAAGAACTATGTTCACTAACAATCTATTCTTTGTCCTAAAGTTGCCCATCATTCTAAACTACACAAATACACGTGTTTGTATAGTTGTTTTGTTTCGCAATGAACAAAAAAATTTAATATGTACATGTACAAAGCTACTGCATTACGACCCCCCCCCCCCCCCCCCCCCCGCATTCTTACAGCTGATCAAATTGTATTCTATCGCTATTTTGTTTCAGAAAAATTGTGGACAACAAATATTGACCACAATGAATACGAGAAATTAGTTTTGGGCGATGTATGATGCTTTAATATACATCTATGGGGGGGGGGGGGGGGGGGGGGGGGGGGGGGGGGGGGGGGGGGGTTCAACCTCTTACGAAAAAAAATAAATCTAAAATTCTTATGACTACATAGAAGAAAATCGTTAGCTGATATGTGAAATGCCTTAGGCTATTTAAGTTATAAATATGAAATAAATTCATTTGCTATTTGGATTATACATTGAAAGTAAATTCGCTATCTAGGATATACATGGGAAATAAATCCGCTACTTAAGATTTTAAATGGGAAATAAATTCGTTATTTAAGGTTTTACATTAGGAGATCAATTGTTATTTTGGTTACATAGGTAATAACTTCGTTATCTTGGTAATTGACAGGACAATTATCATCATGATCATGAATAGCCCTTGGGGTTCGTGATATTTAACTAATTAAACAGGTGACTAATTAGGCTGTGGGTTTCTTGTTTATAGTATTAGTGAATTAGAGTGTAAAAGTAAGCTTCAACTGATGAATAAACCATTGAACCCGTGTACTAAACGATGAACCAGTGCCACCCCCTTAAAAAATGTGAATTGTGAAGTCAACTTTTTATCCGCGGCTGCTTCTCTCCCCCACCCTTGAAAAACGATGATATATGCCTACTTCTTTCGTTAATCATACTGCATAGGAAAATTCATTCGTTATTTATGTTTCACATAGAACAAACTTTGCAGTGCCTAAATAAAGACCATCTTATACGTAATCCACCAACATGTTCTTGTTCTTCATCTTCTTTCAACTATAGTCCAGCTGGACATGTCATTACTGGTGGATATACAGGGTGATCCAAAACATATGTTACACTTTTAAACTGTTATAAAATATTTTAATACCTTAAGTTACAATGATGAAATTTACAACATATAACAAAAAGGATTTAAATTTTTTGTCAATGGATACATTTGTCACAGCTTCCTTATTAATCACCAAAAACTTTCTTCGGAATAACATATGTCATTTTACAACATATGTTCCAAATGACGTCCCTTTGTCTTTAGCATTATTTGAACACGATTTCTGAAGTTTTTTACCACAGCTTTACATGTATCAACAGAGATTGATCTTATTTCTCGTGTAATTGCTGTTTTTAAGTCTTCTGTTGTTTGTGGGGAAGGAGAGTACACTCTGTCTTTTAGATAACCCCACAAGAAGAAATCAAGGGGGTTCAGATCGGGGGAGTGCGGTGGCCAAACATTTGCGGTACGATAAGAAATGTATTGATCACCAAACGTGTTGTCAAGCCACTGAAGAACACAACCAGCAGTGTGTGGCGTAGCACCTTCTTGTTGAAACCACAATTATCGAAATTTACAACTTTTCGTCTAAGAGCTGGTAGAAATTTTGATTTCATTAACTTTAAGTATCGTTCAGAATTTACCGTCACTGCATCGCCTTCGGTGTCTTCGAAGAAAAAAGGGCCAATTATTCCGCTTGAATTTAATGCATTTCGCAAATTCTATGGTCGTTATAACGATCTAGTTCGTCAATACAACCTCGCATTGGGTCAAATGCTGTCTGACGTGTTTCATACCGATTCTTAAGGCGTTTTTGGCACACTGATTTGGACTACGGATAACTCCGTTTACCTGATCAGGATATAGGGCTCACGGTGGGTGTGACCGGTCAACAGGGGATGCTTTCTCCTCCTAGGCACCTGATCCGACCTCTGGTGTGTCCAGGGGTCCGTGTTTGCCCAACTATCTATTTTGTATTGCTTATAGGAGTTATGAGATTGATCACTGTTCGTCATCTTCACCTTGCATAGGGCATAAGAAGTGCAGAAACCAAAACACTCAGACATGGCAAATGTTTCTTGGAAGTTTGGGAAGGTTTCATTCTTAAGTTATACATTGGAACTACACAGGCTTATAGCAACCCCCCTCTCCCTTTTTAACAAGGATTCTTACGTGCAAAGTCCTTTTTTATGTAAATCGATTTTATTGACAGGTTTTCTCCTTTTGTTTAAGTTATAGTAGTAGTGAATGATAGTGAAAATGTAAGCTTGAACCGATGGATTGAACCCGTCAGTACAATCAACAGGCAGTCCCCCATTCCCTTAACAACTGAAGTTTAAGCATAACTACCCTTTTCCTTATTCTTATTCATTTTTTTTTCTTTGCGTGTTAAAAACTTTCAGACAATTATGAAGTTAACTTTTCCAAAATTTGTTACACATATTGAGACAAAACATATGTATATTTTCGACGTTTTGAAGTTTTTAGTTTATACGATCATGCAGGGTTTTGTCACACACTATTAGACATGTAGACTGTCATATATTATAAAGACTGTATGTGGGTTCTGGTGTCAGAAAGTAAAACACGTAATTCACAATACCCGTTCTCTTCACAGCGTGGATCGGATCTGTAACGTACGGACTATCAAAGTTCTTTGGACCAATAGCCAGTGCCTTGGTCAACAGTTTCGGAGAGCGTGTGGTTCTGGTTGCCGGCGGACTGCTGTGTGCTGTAGCGATATTTAGCTCCTCGTTTGTGTCCCACCTAAACCAAATGTTTGGCACTTTCTCCGTCATATACGGGATCGGGGCTTGTATGTCCATCAGCCCCACGATGACCATAGCCCCTAAGTACTTTGACAAATACATGACACTGGCCGTAGGTCTAATGACTGCCGGAAGTAGCCTCGGGACGTTGGTGATGGCGCCCCTTTCTCAAACACTGATTGACGCCATCGGTTGGAGAAGGACGTTCCGCTGTTTTGCTGGTACCTGCCTCTTCAGTGCGCTGTGTTGCTGTCTGGTTAGACCCCTGCCGTCCTCCTCTCAGGATATACCTCTAGAGGCGATCAAACGATCTTCAGTCAAGAATCTGATGCAGGACCTGAAGCTGTGGAAGAACAGGGTATTTGTCGTCTGGACGTGCGCCATTGCCTGTGTAATGTTTGGTTATTACATCCCATACGTTCATTTGGTAAGTTCTCTACAAATCCTTTAAATACGGTAAGAATATAGTAGTAGCAAAACCGTGTTTTAAATTTCATAATTTTTTGTCAAGGACGCGTGCACCATCGCTTCACTCAGTTTGTTTGATCCATCGCATTATCAGAAGATGTACAATTATTGACTTTTGATGAGGGTAACATCTAGATTTATTAACTGCAAGGAAAGTAATTGGTTGGTTGGTTGTATATTGTTTAACGTCCAGCTCGGGGAATTTTTCATTCATATAAAGACGTCACAATTGCCGGTGAATGGCTGCAAAATTTAGGACTATGCTCGGCCCTTGTGGTCATTGAGCAGGGAGGGGTCTTTATCGTGTCACACCTGCTGTGACACCGGACCTCGGTTTCTGCGGTCTCATCCGAAGGACCGCCCCCATTTAGTCGCCTCTTACGACAAGTGAGGGATACTGAGGACCTATTCTAACCCGAATATGGTTACCAAAGAGCGTCATCGCATCCAGCACGCGTGACGTCACACTGACAGCTGCAGTCTAATCTCGACGATTCAATGTATATGTCGGATTTTAAGTTAGGGGCCGGTGTGTTGTTTTAGCAAATCAGGAGAGAGAGAGAGAGAGATTTCAGTCATATCTTTCAATCCTAGGTTATTTTCAGTTACAAGAACAGTTCGGTTCGCCATGTCCTATTTTTGCACACCTTAATTTGAATTTACTTTTCCAGGTTTCGTATGCACAGACGGTCGGAATTCCTCCCGAGAAAGGCACGGTGATAATCATGGTACTCGGGATAACCACGGCCGTAGGGCGCATCGTGTTTGGTAAGATAGCGGGGGTCGGGGTCCTGAACAGGCTTCACATGCACCAACTGTCAATGGTGGTCAGCGGAACAGCGGTGATGCTGCTCCCGTTGATCCGCTCCTTTACCGGGATCATTATCTACGTCATCATTATCGGTATGGTGGACGGTTGTTACGTGGTCCTGCTATCGGTTCTGACGGTGTCTTTGATGGCGGGAGAGAATTCAGTGACCGCCTGGGGATTTCTGATCGGTGCGTGCTCTGTAACCTTCACGCTTGGTCCGCCAATTGCCGGTATGTAAGCATGTTTATGATTGACTTTTAGTAAAGCACCAAGCTGTATATATTAATTAATTAAACACCATTGTTGAAAATGTCATGCCCGTAGATTTGACGCAATATTCAGATTGAAACTGAAATGCTGGAAACATTTCATCATGAATGACGTAGAGGTTGCTGAAAACGGTATTTGATAGTAGATAAACTTAAAAATATAATTTTAAAGGGGCATTAGCTGTGAAAGTGTTGGCAACCATTTTTTCGCAAAATCTCTCAATGGCATAGGAATATACATTTATTTTGTACAAAAACAAGAGAAACCTAATAAAACTACGTTAGATAACCGCTTTTAGTGTAAAGAAATATATAAGGAAGAATTAATGTCTTGCAAGACAATAATTTTAAAATCATTTAATTGCCAAAATTACACATTCATGTGCCTGCTTTGAGGTTAAACAGTGTTTAAAAAAAATCAATACTGGTGCTATTACTAAAATATATAATGTAGAGCAATTTTCATTGAATTCAATTTTTCGTGAGAAAATGACAGCTATAATACCCCTTTAAGAAATTTAATTTTTCAAAATACATGAGTATAAACAGCAACAGTCAGCATACGTCATGAGGCGTGACATCATTTCATGAAAAGCATGCTGGCGTGAAACTTTGCTGCTCATGCTCTAATGAAAATTTATTTTCTATGTTTATATTTTTCTTTCATTTCCGGCGGAATTCCCACTAATCGTACTATATTTATCAAGATTCATACGCACATTGTTCACATTCATGAGGAAATGTCTTACCATTTCAATACTTATCATTTCCATTAGTGGAACTCTTCAAATTAAAGGCGCGTAAAGTCGTGCTACCGGGACAACATAATGTAAACACATTACTTAGGCATACGTAATATACATTATGGTATCGAATACATATTATAACCGACTGCAAACCACAACACTGATTAAAATTCTAAAGTCAAATTTAGGAATTGAATATTCTTACAAGAAAACTGACGGACTTATTTAACTATGTGAGGGAGAGAAGCTACTAAATTTGCCAAATCTGACCGATATAAAGCATCAATCGCAAGAAGAACTGTGAAGGGAAAAACCTATATGCACATCCAACACAAGAACTTTTCTTGTAATTAATGGGATTAATATGTTTTTAAAGTTATTCTGTCAGACTATGAAGACATTCTATTTTATCATACAATTAGGACAGGTTCATATGGCATGGACTTTGTAATCATACACGTACACCCCCCCCCCCCTTCAATTCCCATATTTTAGAACAAGTTATATATATTCCAAACTGCATTTTTTGTTAGACGTTTATAACACTAATTAACACAACTAATGCGTTTCCAAACTGCATCGAAGCTATTTTGAAAATTACAAAATATTGATGGACTTAGGACAGAAAACATCGTTGTTTGGATTTTTTAAAATAGGTGTGGTGGAGTTTAAAAAACATGTAACATCTTTAATAAAATAGTGTTAGAATATTTAAAAAATGCAGTTTGACCAATGGTTATTTTATTTAAAAATACAACATGTATTTTAACTCTTAAAAAAAAGGGGGGGGGGTGGGTGGGGGGTGGGGGGTGCTATGAACGTTTTGTTTATGTCCCAGTAATCTCGCACTTTCTCGCGAGATTTGTGCATTTTCTTACCAATGACGCACAAGAGTCATCAAAGCACGATAACTCTAACGAGCTGGTAATGAGAAGAATTGGTAAAGATATCGAAGATAAAAACATAATCATGAAAATATTTGAAGTTGATCGTCGTATTTAAATGTTACAGGTGCTCTGTTTGACAAGTTAGGATCCTATGACGTAGCCTTTCACTGCGCAGGCATTCCCCTCATCAGCGGCGCAATCATCTTGTTCTTCATCCCGTGGGCACAGCGGACATCGCGCTCCAATAACGCCATGGTCGTAGTCAGCAACATGGAGTGTGCAGATCGTGAAAACTACGACTTCGCAGACGATTTGATAGAGGAGGCGAAGAGCTTCGAGAGACGGTCGGGAAACGAAACCGATGTTGATGATATTAAACTTAATTTTCCCGCCAATAGGAAATCACCCAGCAGACGATACCGCGATCAGTGTACGTCTACATCACCAGATAATATTCAGCATGTCCCGCAGGACCTCACCGAGGCTATTTCCATGTTGCAGGAGAATGCTCGCCTCATTTCTGAAATGTTGGCGAACTCCAATCCCCAACCAAGAACCGAAGTGGCATCGAGTGAGAGGAGGAGTGCCAAGTCTCGAAGTGAAATGGTTCAGGTTAGTTAATTTTACCATTCATGACCATGCAGTTTCATTTTAAGATACAATTGGAAATGAATCCTTTCCTATTAGTCATTACTGTAGCTCAGTGTTAATGAATCCTTTCCTATTAATTACTGCTCTAGCCCACTGTTATGGAAGTTCACCCACAGAAGATGATAAGCATCATGTCCATTCCTGGAGGTCTTACAATAAGTCACTGGGAGCCGACAGTTCCCAATCCATCAGACTCCATCAGTAACCCACCATCCATGTTAGCATCCCAAAGCCTTCTGCAGAATACACAATCCTTCCATTCCAGAAATCAATCAGATTACATGGGCTCTCTAGGTACCCACACTGGCAGTCCAGGACAGAACATGGGCATCATAGTGTCACCCAGTGAGAGGACCCAGATCAGCAGTTCAGGACAGAACATCATTGTGTCACCCAGTGAGAGGACCCAGAATCCCTATCTTTATATACCAACCATATCTGTTCAAAACTTGAGTGTCTCATCAACTCAAATGGATGCATCAACCCATGATAAAGTTCACATGGACCAGTCCAAGGTTCACAAAGAAGACAGGGTCTCAGGGTCCACTTCTACCAAGTTCCTCTCCCCTCCTCATCAGCAGATCCAAAGTCCCAAACAAAGCCCCACCGCTGGTCTTTCCCCGAGAGCAAAAGTTATGTCCCCTGTGTTGTGTGCAATACCTGAAATAATGAATGGGCAATCAGTCAGTATCCCCCAGTCTGAAGTATCTGGGGCCAACTGTCCTCCAATAGTGGACAATGACGCAGAGAAATGGATTAATAATGACTCACACCCGTATCTGACACACAGGAGTGACTCCGGGGGGTCACTAGTCTCGGGCAGCATGCAGAGTTCATCAAGAGTAGGAGTTCAGTCGGACACCAGTCTATCTGCTAAAGAGTCCAACAGTTCCAGTTCACACACAGAAATCGATGTATTCAAACATCTGTTTGATGACCACGATGAACTTAACGCGTAGTATTGAATCACACTTGTATAAATTCTTGGCAATGATCTTGAAAAGTATACATACACAGTAATAAACTGTTAATCCATTTCTCGTTTTGTTCAATTAATTACAGGAAAAAAGATCTCGCCTCAAATTTTAATATATGAACACAAAATTCTTAATAAACAAATCCAAATATATATATACCACACATTCATCAATATTTTTTTACATTCTTAAAATGTAAGCACATGAGGTAATAGAGAAAAATGGTGAAACCTAGAAATGTACGAGCCAGCAACGCACTGAGTAAAATATCACAAATACAGAGTAAAAAATCAAAAAACATAAAAATAGTAACAAACTATAAAATAAATAATCCAGCCTATATACATGTAATTGTCTATATCGCTTTCTTTAATCTGTATGAGAGTGTGAGTAAAAGGTGTATATGTATTTGTTGAAAATGATAAAAAAAAAAAAAAAAAAAAATAAAAAAAAATAATCCAGCCTAGGGAGGCCCGGTACTATGATTCAAAATGAGTTTTCTAAAACAATAAACTCATGTCTTGATATGTCATCCTCTGATAATGAAATGATGCAACAAATACAAAGATAGGGTATTCATAATAATTGTTTTTGTGAGAGAAAAAAATCTAAACACACACTGTAAATAGGAATAGATCACCCGCTAAAACTCTTCTCTATGTGCAGTGTATTGAGATTCCTTAAATGAAAATAAAAATTCTATCTAGCATGCTGTATACATGAACAGGGAAATTTGCATCCCCTTTTATTTTCGCCCAATTCACTCGCATCATAAGTTGGGGAATTTAAAACTGGGCTAATACCAATTTATTCATTATAGGATCAAACATTCTTTTTGAAGAATTTATCGATGTGTAAACTCCGGACATTTTACTCACAAACTGAATAAAAGTGCGAAAGCACTTTTATGTTAAGTTTGTGAGTAAAATGGCCGGAGTTTACACATCGATAAATTCTTCAAAAAGAATGTTTGATTCTTATAATTCCAATTCATTCACTTCATTAACAATTGCAAAAATTTGAATAGTTTCCCCGCACTATGTTATTTGTTTTCAGGCGTGTATGAATACATCGCGTTTTCGGATTTATTGATGTATAAACTCTTGTTCAGCTTTATTTTTGTCCAATCAAAACACTTGTAATAAATAACATTGGAATTCTTGGTGTTATGCGACACAAAATGGCTTTTTGGGAAATTCAAAATGGGGTGCAATCTTTTCCTGGAGTGTATAGGTACAAATTACATGGGGAAAAATATCCCTGTACATGTATATACTTCAGTAAAACCCTAAATAAGGTTAAATTCAATGAAAAGTGACAATTATTCAGTAAAATATATCCTTATGGTAAATTTTGTTCGTGTAAAGTGAATGGCATCATGAGTTAAAATTTCCAGGGAGACGGTGGAGAAAGAGAAAACTACATGCATAAAGTATGCCATAAAGAATATTTTTGCTTCATGTAGTTCTAATATCATTGTGCACAACATACATGTAAATAACAACATAAATAACTTGTCAAGTTGAAATTTGGATTTCTGTTAAAAAAAGAGATCATTATCTAATGTTAATGTAATCATACAGGTCTGGGTTTTTTTAATGTTTAGTAAACTTAATACACAAAAACATGTATCACCGGTACATCTTCGGACAGTGAATTGGTTTGTGTAGGTCATCACAAAATATCCAGTCATTGTCAGTATTTTACCTGTGTACAGAATTTAATCCAGAAATCACTACAAAATAAATAGTGTATATGTGTCTGGAAGTTATTAACCAGTCAGTAAATTATGGGGATGGGGGTGGGTGGGGGGTTTCTATCACCATCTACTGTACTGGACATCTCATTTTCAGATCCAAGAAATTAACACAACTTACAAAATCTTGTACGTCATTTTGTACATTTCTCCACAATAAAACATATTAACTTACTAGCAAATCTAGATATTCCATGAGTTTACACAAACTATTTCACTTCCATGCCTGCAAGGCTAATGATAGATTCTCTTTATCCTCCATGTGTCTCTAGCTGAGTTTGTTTTTTCACCGTCTCTTAATCCTCTACCTGTCTGTTAGTATTCGTTTTTCACTGAAGAAAGACCTTCTTTGCCGAAGCGATGGTGGCCCGACACATGGGACAAGTCCTGATTGTCCTCGCACACTCCTCACAGCACAGTAGATGGCCACAGGGCAGGAACACGGTGTTAAAGCTGGCATCAAAGCAGATTTTACAGCTCGGATCAAAGGATTGTGTAGATCCTTTCAGGCATTTCATGTCTAAAGTACAACACATGTTCTGTTTTTATACATTATGGCATCACAAAGTTTAACTATATACAACTCACAAATTGAACTTAGGATCCTCTTGACATTTCTTGAAATATGAGAAAATTGTTCATTGTGATTGTATCACGGATATCTTATACACTATATTCATTCCTTATAATTATAATTTGTAAAAAAGAAATACGTATAGATCTACATGTTCTGATTAACTTTCTATACAAAGCAAGCTTTGTGATTGAAGATACAGTGTATAGAGGATTTCCCATGGTTTGTGGTTTGATGATGCATATTCAACGAATTGTGCGTTTTCTATCCCCGAGTTTTGGCAAGAGGTTAGAAAACACACAAGTTTAACATAAATCATATCATATCACAAACTATGGGAGATTCTTTTTTCACATGTAAATACCCCCTCCCCCCCTCCCTTCCGGTTATTATTTATGTCATTGCATTGTTGGGAATAATGCTACCTGACATTTTATGAATAAACTACATAAAATTAAAGTTTGTGATGTCAAAATTGGTGTAGGAAAACATGGTATAATGATTAGAATATGGGTGATATTCACTGGATAAAGTAGTAAACATGTGATAATTAAATATAAATATTGAAATAAAAATGATAGTAATTGGTGAGTATGAATATTTTCATAATATACAATGTACATGTACTGTTTACACAAGATATCTGCTAACGATCACTTTCAATATAAATTGACACACTTTTTAGCTCAACTGAGTCATAATCTTATTTCTAACCCCATGGGCCTGTTTTCCACTAAAACTTGACACAAAAGTTCAAGTTTGTTTAAATAAAGGGTTATGCCCTTTTCAAAGGTGATTCTTGCTTCCACTAATGAGATGGGAAATCAGCTGATTTAATGTGACCTGTGGTCTCTTGTTTCCTTTAATGATTTATGATGTATGCCACATTTACGCTTTTACCTACCCAGATCTCTGTCTGTCTGTGACAGTACAACTTCCTCTGTTTTGGTTTCCCCTAAATCCAGGATAGCCTTGACTAAAGTTTCTACATCAAATGTTCCTCCTGTGAAAGACATTGACTTTGAAAATTGGTGAATGTTGTAAGAGGTATCTTTATATACAATATTGTAAGGGGGCCATTTATATATAATGTTGTAAGGGGGCCATTTATATACAATGTTGTAAGGGGTCTGTTTATATACAATGTTGTAAGGGGTCCGTTTATACATGTATACAATGTTGTTAAGGTTCTATTTATATACAATGTTGTAAGGGGTCCATTTATATACAATGTTGTAAGGGGTCCGTTTATATACTACGTTGTAAGGGGGCCATTTATATACAATGTTGTAAGGGGTCCGTTTATATACAATGTTGTGAGGGGTCCATTTATATACAATGTTGTAAGAGGTCCGTTTATATACAATGTTGTAAGGGGTCCGTTTATATACAATGTTGTAAGGGTTCCGTTTATATACAATGTTGTAAGGGGTCCATTTATATACAATGTTATAAGGGGGCATTTCACTGTATGTCTGTGTTTTTCATCATTTGGATTACTTATATTACATACCTGTTACAAATTCTTTTAAAAAGGTGAAATAAAGCTTTAATAACTTAATCTCCTTGAGGGAATTTTGACTCCATTTTGGGAATTTTTGTGAGGGGAAACTACCAGAACAAAATAAGAATTTTATGTATGAAAACACTGCGGTGTTTATTTTGTATATTCTCTGTCAGTTCTTGTTGCTAAGGAAAGGTGTTACAGTTTTAACTGATGCTCTTACCGAGGCATTGTATTCTGTGAAAGAAGAAAAATGAATGACCTACCACACTTTTTTGCTGCTTTGCTGATTATTTCTGAAGAAAATCCAATTTTTTTGGCCAAATCTTCTGGGGAGGATGTCTCTTGTATGGGGAATTCTAAACAAATGAAATAATGAGATATCAATTAGCAAGGCTGTGTCCTCCATTTTACACGACACCACTAAAATCCCCCTCCTCAAATAAACAATTGTAAAGGTAAGTACTGGAATAAACATTAAAGAAATCAATAATTATATATATCTGATCCAAAGAATGTTGTCTTGATAAGACAAATTTTCACACCTAATGCATCGTGCATTTGATGCTTCTATGTTAATTTTCATCTTTGTAGGTATTTTATTTACACAAACTTGCCCACTGCATGCATGCAGAATTCATGTAATTATTTGGTTACGTAAAATCTATTCACTCTTCAAACTCCCTCCATTGTCTCAATTCTTGTCATGGTGACAGAAAGGTGAAGATAACGAACAGTGATCAATCTCATAACTCCTATACGTAATACAAAATAGAGAGTTGGGCAAACACGGACCCCTGGATATACCAGAAGTGGGATCAGGTGCCTAGAAGGAGTAAGCATCCCCTGTTGACCAGTCATACCCGCTGTGAGCCCTAAATCTTGATCAGGTAAACGGAGTTATCCGTAGTCAAATTCAGTGTGCCAAAAACGGCCTAACAATTGGCATGAAACATGTCAGACAGCATTTGACCCAATGATAGGTCATATTGGCAAACTAGATTGGTGTAACGACCATGGATGATGCAGCAATTGAAAGTATGCAGGACTAATAGTTATATGTAAAATCTTAACTTGTAAATATGTGATTACCCTCTTCTATTATTAATTAATATTAATTACTAATTTCTGTTTCTCTAGCTTTGGTTATGACTTTGCCTATTATTAAACAGTCAACCTGATTAATGAACTAGCTGTTACAGGGTTGAAGCATCTCAATGTTCAAACATTCAAGTGATCAAGATGTTGCTCTTACCCAATGACAGTTTTATTTTTAATGTGGCTGGGTTTAGTTACATTACAGAGGACAATTTACTGGAAGCTTTATAAAAATAAAATAACTATATGCTGTTTATATTGTTACAAAATTATATAAAAAGAATTTTGATGAATTGCATGTTTTTGTTATTACTGCATTGAAGAATTACATAGTAGGTTAGGTATTAAAAGACTCACTGCTAGACTTCTTGTGAAATAGTCAACTGTTGTCCCTTGGTAAGGGAGACAATCTGGGAAACGTTTGCCCAAGGCTGAAGGCAACAGTTTCCCAGTGAGGTAATCTCCCGAACCTCAGAACGATCTGCAAGAAGTCGTGCAATAAGTGCATAATACCATTAGCAATATCATCTCCTCAGGTTGGTAAGGTTGAAACATTTAATAAAATTTGTAAATGTTTAAACAATTTGTAATACATGTATTTAAATGACAAAACTGAACGG